>NC_081547.1:20632133-20657493 GCF_901000735.1 Corylus avellana
TTTTTTTTTTGCTAGAATAGTTATTTTCAATGATATTAATATTTTCATCTTTTTTTTTTTTATCTTTATTTCTGGTGCTTACGTTCTTCCATTTTATTTTTTTTTACCCTTATTTTTTTCTAATTTATATATTATTTTTTATTCAAATGATTACTTTTCTTTTGTAAATTTTACATTGAATTCAGGAAATAATAGTGAGAGAGTTTCTTTTCGTAGAAACTCAATTTTTCCAATATATTTCACACTCAATTTTCCGATTGTAGATTTTTTTTTGTCTTTGTTTTCCTATGTCTTAAAATTAGTTTCATTTACTTTTTTATAAGTGAAGGATGGTTGAAAAAAATAAAAAATAAAAATAAAAATCTATTTGACAAAACCTTTTCTAATATTTGTGTATTTCATTGGAATTGAGAAAAATATAGAAAAAAGAGTTCTTTTTTATTATATTAGTATTTTTCATTTGTTTACATTTTTTTTTTTTTTTGGTCCTTAATTTCTATTCTAATTTATATATTGTTTTTCATTCAAATTTTATTAATTTTATTTAATACAAGTTACAAATTTTCTTTTGTAAATTTAATTGACTTTTGTTATTCATTTTTGTTTTTGGGTGTTCCAATATTCCTGCCACTGTTTTTTATCTCTTTCTTTTTAAAAGAAAAATTAAACTACCAATATTCTTTGTTTACAAAATTAGTAAACATAATTGTAATCATATATCAAGATGCTCATTTATTTTAGAACACTTCTTTATTTTTGTCAGTGATATCATTGTTGGAATATAATGAACTTTCTCCTCACAAACAATTTTTTTGAGAAGTGGTATCATTATTGGAATATAATGATTAATCAATCATTTTCTATAATTGATTAATCTGGGTTTTTATTTTGATTTTTTTTTCCTTTATATTTCATTTTAAACTACATATATGGAAACAAATACTTAACACGTTTCAATTTATAAGAACTAAAATTTATGAATTTTTAAATTTATTGGATATGTGGATTTATGCTATTAAGTAAAACTATGGTTTAAAATGATCTTATGAACATTTATCATTTTTGGTAGCTAATTTGTTAATTAAGAGAAGAAAATAAAATTTATTATTGATAATCTTTTAAAGACTTTTTGACTTAATTAAAAAAGAAAAGCCGGCGCATAGCGTAGGCTCTAAGCTAGTTTTTATTAAGATAGGGTCACTATTTCTGGAATTCATTCAGAAAAAAAGTAATGTAAGACAACAAAAGTGTAACATAAAGAAGCAAATGTTAAATGCAAAATTATCTTTTTGCCATTCCACATCACTGTTTTCTGAAATTTATTCATAAAAAAGTGATAATTTCAATTTCAAACATTACTCTTTGGTAAAAAAGCCAGTGTGCCCCCTGCGATATGTATTAAAAAATAGTCGTTGTCATAAGATTAATTACCCAATGGTGACCTAACTCCTCAAAACTTGAGTCTTTAGTGTTGGCTCTAGGCTATAGCTATCGGAACAGGATTCTCTCCAGTTTAAATGAGTTGGAAAATATCTAATTAGTTGTAAAAAATGAGTATTTTTTGTCTTTTCACTTTTTGAGAAAATAAAAATATTTCTCCATTATAATTAACTGGATATTTTTCAGTTCAAATAAAATGGGGAAGATCCTAATTCATAGCTGTTAGTTCGGTTTACCCCATTTGGCTCCACATGTAAGTGTTCCCCATTAAGCCAATTTCAGCTTTTAAGTTCGGTGGATTGTGTTTCGGCCCCTTAAACTTTTTTAATCTTTAGTTTTTTCCAGCTTGTGCCAGTAGAGCCCATTAAAAAATTGTGGCCTAAACGAGCTTATGTTCTTATGCACTTATGCTTATAGACGGATGGATGAGAAATGCTAATTTACTACACAAACATTTCATAAATATTCTATAAATTAAGTCGACATGGCAATATTTAGTGGTAGTCATTATAAGATATATATGAGATGTTTGTATGGTAAGCAGCATTTCTTCCGCTCCGCCATATTAACCAACCTTTGACTATAAGGGTATGTTTGAAATTGCGATTTTATAGGCAAAAAGTGCAATTTTAAACTAAATCATAATCTATAATACAGTAGGTATGTAGTGTTGATTAATATCTAAGAGAAATGCCCTTGAGAACAACTGCATATATGATAGTAATCTCCAACTAACAAGAATTTCCTTCTTCTTTTTCAAGTGAAAATTGGTTAAAAAAATTCCGATATTGTTTGACAAAATGACTCACACGTGTTTTGCTCTCAAAAGAGTCCATGAATGTTTTGCATTTCTGTTACCTTTGGAGATTCGAACTATCTTTCTAACATCCCTTCTTATGGAGAAGAAGGCAGAAAGCAAAGCTATTGACATTGTTGGGTAAATATCAATTGGTTTCACTGGATTTGTGTCACTAGATTTTGTTGTGGTGGCTTCCCTCACAAGGCCCCATAGGATAAGAAGTGTTGAAATGAGGCCCATTCTGCTTCTTTTTATCACACCCAAAATTGCTCCCGCAATGGATAAGTAACTCCCAGCAAGAACCTGGTGCAACCCAAAGTGAGTAGGAAAATAAAAAATATAGAGAGAAAAGGCGGATGCGAAAGAGAGAAAAAAGACAATGAATTTTGGGGTGGTTCAGTGTTAGACACTTGCGTTTACCACTGTAAATTGCCCTAAAGGCTACATTGTGTTCTCATTAATTTGATTGTATTTACAATACAAAGGTCCCGATTTATAAAAAGACAAATGTTACACGCACTCTCACTTCTATTCTCTAAGTGCACATTTTCTAACATGACAGTGGAAATTATCATAAGATTTTGGATGGATCACTATTAACTTACGACCGTACTCCCTAGGCAGAATGTTTCACGCGTTAATTAGCTGGACTCCTAATCTGCATAAACCAAGGGCAAACATGAGGAATTTTGGGTTGGTTTGGTGTGAGACACCTAAGAGTTACATTGTGCTCTCATTAACTTAATTGTATTTTCAATACAAAGGTTTTGATTTATAGAAGATAAATGCTACACGCACTCCCACTTCTATACTTTGTAATGCACACTCTTTGACGTGGCTATGAAAGTCATCATTAGATCTAAAATCCAATAATGATCCATCCAAAATTTAATAGTGATTTTCATTGCTACGTCATAGAGCATGCACTTAAAAGTGTGAGAATGAGAGTATGTATAGCATTTTTCTTATAAGAAACCTGTCGTGGGTGAGGGAATACAAGTATAATATAATAAAATCTCATAGATTAAAATCAACCCTAAACGGTGAATATTCTATATATATATATATATATATATAGATCAATTGTGGCTCCTCAAAATCATGTAGTTGTGAAGGAGTAGTTTGAATATATATACAAACCTCTATGCGCTGAAGATCAGATGTTGCAGGAGCTGTGGTGAGATTGGTGAAGTGATATAAGTTGAGCAAGTTGTTGTAGTTTGGGATGGTTGTATTCTTAAAGAAAGCATTTGCAATGGCCCCTGGATACAGCAGAGCCTTCACTACAACTGTAGGAAACAGCTCACTTGCAACCAATTGTGAGCATGTCACCTGTATAGGTGTTCTGCATAAACCACTTGTACATCGGACCCTATAAAACAAACAACAATATGTGAACTTATAGTTTTTTGTAACATTTTTAACCTCTACATATGAAGAAGAATATGGGATGCGAGTCGAATTTATCAGTTGAGTAATGCTAGAGACCACCGTGCTGACCTAATAAAGTTAATTAGCCTTTAGATCGACACTTATTAAAAACAATCGAATGGCTAATTGCCACTGCCAAGTCAATATAGTAGGACAGTAGTGAAACAAAAGTATGATTTTTAGCATTACTCGCTGCTGCGCTTTTCTTCCTTCCATGTGCATGTATTGAAAACCTCTTCAAACAATATCTTTAGGTATCATAAGTGAAAGAAAATACGTTATTGATTTGAAAATTTTGCACCCTCTAGAGTAAAGCATGTAAATATATGAGCCATTGTCTTTGTTTAAAGAAAAAAAATGGGGTATTTAATAGATTCATTTTCACATATACTAAAAACATTTTCTAATTTTTCCTTGCTGTGAGTGATTACACTGAGAAGCAATCTAGGATGAAAGGAAAACAGAGATAAAAGACAACTTTGTTAGGAAAACAACATGTACTTTTCTGAAAGAAAATGGTAGTTTAGTTTCTATAGATTCAGCAAACAAACATTGATCCAAATTCAAACGAAAAAAAAAAAATAACATAGAAAACTGAATGGAGATTTCATCTAACCCTTAAACCTTAAACCTTTTATGGTTTAATTTTTTTCATCAAATTTTGTTTTCCTTTAAATGGAGATTTCAAATCCATCCATCATTTTCATAAGGATAATTGAAAAAGTAGTGCAGTTTACCTGAAAAGTGGAATTTGAAAGAAAATGACAAGGAAATATATGGAAGAAGCAACGGAGGAGATGATACATGCCCATTTCCTTGAAGAAGCCATTGCAGGAGCACCACCACAAAGGGAGAAGGTGGAGACAAGGACCTCACACCTGTGCATTAGATTTTCCTTGATAAAATGCAGTCCCCTTGATTTTCTCATCATAATTGTCACACATTTTGAATAAGTCTGCTCCTATTGTTACCATTTTTAGCATTTCTCTTCTTTTCTTTTCTTTTTTTTCCTCTGTTTTAGTTTCTGTATTGCATTTTCAACCAATCTTATCAAAGAAAAAACCAACTTCTTATTGAGGTTTTCATTCGATCTGATCATATTTGGAAATTAAAATGATCCTGCATTACTTGAAATTTATAGTTTCTCATATCAAAAGATACGGGACGAGATTCACTAAAATTAGACTGCCTTAAATTTTACTAAAATTCGGGTGGCCTAAAAAAAGGGATCGAATCATAAAATAGTTACTACAGTACAAATCATTTACTCTTGTCTTTCTTTCGTCCTTCTCCATCCTCCATTTTTTAAAATCAACCATTGGATCCATATTCACTTAGGTGGGTCCTACAAATCTAATAGTTGATTTTGTTTTTATTTTTAAAAAAAAAAAAATCAAGAATGATGGGAGAAAGACAAGAGTAGATGCTCTAGCATTGTTCTTATTCATCTCTCGTCTATCTCTCATCCATCTTTGTTCATTAGATTTATAGAACTCATATATTCAATAGTGGATTTGAAAAAAAAAAAAAAAAAAAAAAAAAAAAAATTGGATGAAAGATGGAAAAATAGCACGTCTCACAAAAGAATGAGGCAATTGGTTATGGGTCACTTTCTTTTCAAATGTCCAATATTTGATCTGGAGCACACCCACATTCTATGATTGGAAAAGAACAAATTGACTAACTTTTGGGTCTCGTTTGATTCGTAGAATTGATATTCCATTATGAAAAAGATTGGAAGATAGTAGAACCGAATATGTACTCATATTCCTTAGTTTTGCCTTGTCTCCAAAACTCCCCAACCCGAAACATGTGACAGTGAAATGTTTATTCCAAAGAGAAAAGAGAATTTCAGATCTCAAAGTAAAAAATAAACTGAATTTGATGAAGCATATGACAAAAATAAGATGATTTATCCGCTGTGATAAAAAATAATTGTAGATATTTTATCTCTAAGAGTATCAACATTGTCATTTTGACCATTAGCAATTCATTATAAAGCATCTCAGCAATTTAGCTAAAAGAGAAATATTAGCTACATTTAGCTATTTCTTTTTTTCTTTTTAATTTTTAGCTCCAACAAAATAACTTCACATTAGCTAGAATACTTTAACTGCTAGTCTGCTACAGTGAATAGCAATATGGTGCTATTCACTATAGCACACTAGATGAATAAAATATTATTTCTAACTATTGCTTTTTCTTTGTTTATTGTTTCGTTATTCTCCTCATTTTCGCTCAAGACCATTTCTTTTTCGTCTGAAACACATCTCTCAAGCTAGCAACATTTACTTTTTCTCTTTCACACAAATCATTTCTTTATCCTCATATTTTTTCTCTTTCCTCTCACCCCTCTTTTTTCTTCCCTCCCTCCTGCCCTTCTCTCTATCTCCCTCCTTTGTCTTCTTCTACTGCTGAGTGATGGGTTTGAGCTCTCCCCAATCTCTCGTCCTTTTCGCTATTTTTGTTTTTATGAATAATTTTTATATATGTTTTTGTTTTTTCTTTTAATTAAGTGTTGGTAATAATTTAATAATAAAAAAATGAGAAATAAGTAAAGCACGTAAAAAATGAATAAAGAACCTATTGGAATGTGTAATAAAAAGGTAATAGATAAAGTAAAGAATTATATTTTTTCAATAGGTAAAATAAATATGCTGTTAGAGATGCATATGTAAAAGTAATATAAAGACACGGAATTTGGCTCATTATCTAGGGCAATGGCGGCTGTGTTGTATGTCTGCCTCTGATCTTGTACACTAGCAGCCCCCTCAAACTCATGGGAGGGTGAGATTGGTGAGTCATCATGAGTTTGTCTTGTAATATGAGAAATCTAGAAGAAGACAAACCCTTTGGTAAAAATATCAACAATATCCTTATGCAAAATCTTCTCCCTAATAAAATGATAATCAATTTTAATATGCTATGTTCTAATATAAAAAATGGGATTAGAAGCCAAGACAATGCCCCCAAGTTATCACCATAGTTGGGGAGGAGCAGAGAGAGGAATGTGTAATTTCTTCAAAGCATTCGTAACTAGTATAATTCAACTGTAGCAATAACCATGGAGCAATATTAAGGTTGACAATTTTTGACATGACCTGCAAACTTTACATGAACTCAACACGAAATTAAAGAATTAGGGTTGAGGAATCTTGGGTGTTTGATTAAATGGGTCGGGTTTAAGTTTTCTATATAGTTTTATATCCATATTTCGATACGATCCGAACCTGACACATAACAGAATGGCAAACAATTTTTGACATAACCCATGAACTCGACACAAACCCAATACAAAATTAGAGTGATGGGGTCGAGGAATTTAACTTATTTAATTAAATAAGTCAGATTATGGTTGATCTACATAGTCTTACACATGGAACAGGATTCTCTCCAATCCATTTTGGATTGAAAAATATCCAGTTAATTGTCAGAATCTCTAAGGCCATAAATAGAACATATGTCCCATTAATAAAAATAATAATAAAATATTATATACTTTAAAAAAAATTATAAAACAAAATTATAAAAAATTAAGGGGTGGCTTGGGGCTGGGGTTGGCTTCGGCCACCCCAGACCGGCCGACCTGGGTTGGCCGAAGTCACCCCATGGCCCTTGGGGATGGTCCGGCCACCCTTGGCCTGCCATTGGGGTGGCTTTCAAGCCACCCCAACTAAAATGAGGCGGTCCGGCCACCCTCTATGGCTAAGATGGGGTGGCCAACCACCCCTTATTTTGTTATTAATTTATTTTTTATTTTGTTTAATCTGATTTTTTTTTTTTTTTTTTTTTTTAGTGGGACAGATGTCTTATTTATGTCTTTAAAATTTTTAAAAAGAAATTTTAATCATAAACTGAATATTTTCTTGTCCATTATTGACCAAAGAGGATTATATTCCCTTACAGATTTGCCTCACCTCAACATCATTACTTTTCAATCTATATAAATCGAATTAAGATGTCATTGTAACGTGCTACTTTGAACGTTTCGATTCCTACTTTTTCCAAGGGCTCAAGTTGGTAAAGAAATCAATATGACTGGCCACCTGATTTAAAAATTTATTATACTTTAATGCCATGCATGATTAATACTGTTTGTCAATAGGAGTTTTCAAAACTTGTTTTTCAGGGGAAAAAAAAAAAATTACAATTATAGTATTCGCAATGGTTTTATTTTTTCTGAACTGAGAATTAAAACACCAAAAAAAAAAAAAACTATTTTGATATTCTATGAAAAAAGAAGAAGGTATTTTTATCTCATTTTCTATTTTGAACAGTAATTTCTTTCAAATTGTTTTGGAAAAAATTCATCAAACTCAATTTATTTATAAATTTGCCATATGTTTTTTAATGCATGAGAATCACATAATTTTTTAATTAACAAGTAAAAAGCACATGGTTTGTTAATAAAACTACTAAAAAAAATGTATTTATCATATACTTAATAAAGACATGACAACTCAATAGATTGAATCTAAAGAGTTTTCTTCGACCCAATTTAAAATAAATTTTGTTCTATTCTATTTTATGAATTTATACATTAAAAAACTCTATTTGAAAATTGGAACCAAACAGATCATAAGATAATTTCACATTGTCATTCAAGAGATAACTCAATCGACTAAGACTATGCTTAATAAAGCGAATATTACTAGTTCAAATTTTCATCTTTATCTTACCTTATGGGACATGTAAAAAAATAAAAATAAGATAATTCCACACTTTACAAATTACAATGATGCAAGTGGACAAAACATTATGATTTCGTAAAGCAAATGATAAAAGGAAAGAAATAAATAAATACAAAAGGACAGACTCACAAGTCACATGCGGCTGAGATGAATAAATCACGGTTCATGTGGGTCACACATTTCAATGCAAATAAATAAAGGTACTCATTCAATAATTCACCACCAATAATTGCACTCTCAACGGGACCACCAACTGTGTCGTATATGTCCTCACCCGCAGTGCAAGCATTTCTCCATCTCCGGTACTATGTGGAGCGACCTTCCCTTTGATCTCCTCGCCACCGTCTTCTCCAACCTCTCCCCAGACTCCTTGGCTTGCGCCAGGTCGGCTTGCCGGCATTGGCACAAATCTGCCAAGGCTTTCCTCTTCAGCACAACCTCTTTGGTGGTTTCCCGCCACGACCCACCATGGTTCGTCGCCATGCCCAAGCGCAGCCATGGACGACTGTGTTGTTATACTCACAACCCAATTCTCGACAACTGGCATGCTCTCTCTCTCGACTTTCTTCCACACCCAGTTCGCCTTGTTAGTCCCATCGGAAGCCTGATTCTTGTAAGACCCACAAATTCTACATTCCTCCAATTGGCGGTTTGTAATCCGTTTTCAAGGCAATTCAGGCAACTCCCTCTGCTAAACATCACAAGAACTAACCCAGCCGTCGGCGTTCTTGTTCGGTTTCCTTTCTTTATTGTCTACGTCGCAGGTGGGATGTCCGACGCGCCACGCGGCGGCGGCGCTACATATGAACCCACCTTGGAAATATACGACTCGCGAATTGACAGGTGGCGAATTGTGGGCTCCATGCCGGTGGAATTTGCCGTGAGGTTAACTGTCTGGACACCCAGTGAGAGCGTGTTCTCCAAGGGGGTCCTCTATTGGATAACCTCCGCCCGGGCGTTTACTGTAATGGGCTTTGACATTTGCACAAACACTTGGAGGGAACTGAATGTGCCGATGGCGGACCGGCTCGAATTTGCGACGGTGGTGCGGCGGAATGGGGCGCTGACGCTTGTTGGTGGCGCGTGCGGCGAGATTAATGCTTGCATATGGGAGCTTGGCGAGGGAGATAAGTGGCGGCTGGTGGAGAAGATGCCGGCTGAATTTGAGAGGAGACTTTTAGGTGGAAAGGGTACTTGGGGAAGTACAAAGTGTGTGGGAATTGATGGGGGGATTTATTTGTATAGAGAGCTTGGGTCCGGAATGGTGGTTTGGAGGGAAGTTGCAGAAAATGGTGTTTGGGCATGGTTTTGGGTTGATGGGTGCTCTTCCATTGGAGGAAAACAAGTGCAAAGTTTCCCAATAAAAGGAGTGCTTCTTCACCCAACTCTTGCTCCCTCATGCATATTCTAACTCAAAAATGGTGCCTTTACTTTGCTTTTCTCCTACAAATTTTAATAAAGTTTCATGCCTCAAGAGAGAACCTTTCCGGGAAGATTTGATTGATGAGCGCAAAACTTAAATGAAAAGGTAAAAGAAATTTATTTTGTAGTAATTTTTTCATTTGAATAAAAGTATAATGTGGTTGATGTGATGTAAAAAGTAAAAATATTATTTTTTAAATTTGAAATGAATGGTATGAGACTTTTCATGGTTTCATCAACAAACAACTCCTTTATGTGTGTCGTATAACTTGGATTCAATTGTTACGGTTGTATTTGTTTTTGGGTATAATATATGTTTCCATAATTATAATTAGATTTTAAAGCTACCCACCACATTTGTTAGGTACAAAATGAGGGAAATAGAAAATGAAATAAAATGAGGAAAACAAAAAATGAAATGGAGAGAAGCCGGTAAGGCAAAAATGATGGGATAAAAATTGTCCTAATTTTAAAAGATGGCACCAATTTTATCCATTTTTACACATATTTGCAAAAAGGAGGGAAACCACCATTGGATATAAGGTACTAAGAACTTCAGTTGAAGCCTCGTCAAGACCGTTCGACCTAAGGTACCACAGAGAGCTTCGGTTGATATCCGATTGAAGCCCATTAGACTGAGACTACCCACAACAGAAAGGTTAAGACCTTTCCAAGGAAAGAGAATTAACTATAAAGACTTGAGTGACCCAGAGGACCTTAATAAGATTATAGAGGTCTATTATAGATGTGATGGAATGTAGAGATAGTACATAATCTATACATGAAGGATTAATTTAGGAGATTAACCTAAAGATATAAGTACAAATTTATTGACCTTGAATTATTTTACAAAAGCATGCTATGTATGTTTTCACTGAGCCTTAAATATTTTAAATGCAAATATGAATCTATTTTAAAATGATTTAAATGTATTTAGTGGAAATTGAGTTGAAAGGAAAATGGTTTACAAAAAATATTGAGGTTTGAAAGAAAAACATGATTTGTAAAAAGTATGGTTATGTGATTAAATATGTTATACCATATGCATGTGAAATGAGAACCCGACAGTTAAGTAGCTAGGGCTATGCACTTATCATGATATAAACTATTCTACCGCTCCATCTAATTGGATGTGGAGTTACATACATAGTAAAAGGAAATGCAAAGCTAGAAGTACAACTACTTATTTAATTTTAGAACCAATGGTGGCAGAAGCATTGGCGGCATTGAATGCATCAAAGTTAGGTTGAGATTTGGGTCTACAACGAATTATTTTGGAGGGTAATGTGAGCCAAGTAATGAATGTTGTGAACGTGAAATAACGGAACTAGAGTTGATATGGGCAACTTAAGCTTAGAGCATCTCCAGCAAAGTTTGTTATTTTGTCCATTGAAAATACCCTTCTTTTTCTTCTTATTATTATTATTTATTTATTTTTTTTTAGTTACTAGTTTTTCATTACACACTCCAACAAAATATATATTTTAACTCTCTACTCTAATTAAATATTACTTTTTAGTATTATTTTTATTGTTTTTATTTCGTTGAGAGAGAGAGAGAGGAGAGAGAAAAAAGAATAAAAAAATCTTACAAGTTGCTACAGTAAACTTTCATATTTCACTTTAACGGATTTTATAAAAACTTTTATTTTAAAGTGTCTACTAGAGCTCCAAAATGAGTTATACTAGCTAAATTTTAACAAAACTTGTATTTTAAAGTGACTGTTGGAGATGTTATACCAACATGGGCTAGTCAAAACAACTGTTAAATGAGTCTTGGATCAAGTTTGAATTGAAGAGACTCCTACTTGTATCTATGATATTGTAAGCTAAAAGCTGAAAACTCTTTCTATTTTAAATCGAACGAAGTATGAAATGTTATAAAAAATAAAATAAAATAAAAAATTTCAAGTTTTTAATTAATAATTTTGAGAATAGAATTGTTGACCTTTAGTTTACTTTCCTCCCATTCATCCGAAAATTGGGAGTTGTGTTTTGACAGAAATCTCGTACCTTGCAGGTGACTTCGGGACATGTTTGTTAATGATTTTGGAAGCGTTTTTCAACCGCCTAAAACTCTGTGCAAAGAAATTAACTCGGTGATGCTCAAGTCTTGGTGGGAACACATGAAGAATAATTCAAAGAAATTTGCGAAAGAGGGGTATGTATTGCTAGAGACGAAGAGGGGGTATGTATTGGCTTCCATGTGCTCCATAAAAACATTTATAGTTGGCACTGCAATTGCGAAAGCATACGCCGAAGGCAGTATATCAGTCAAGATTTAGGAATGTGGAATATTTTGGTGGAGGGGGATACAATTGAGATTATAAATGCTTTGCGGATGGAAGTACAATTCTAAAGTCATGGTCAATTGGTAGCAAAGCTTTTAATTAAAGCTTGGGATGTGTGGCCCGTCAAGAGAGAAGCAAATATGACTACCCATAAATTAGCAAACAAGGATGTACATCAATCACTAGAGCAGATCGTCTCCAAGAGGTAGCTCAATCGGCTGAGACCACGCTTAATGAAGCGGAAATCACTAGTTCGAATCCCCTTCTCCCCTCCTTGTGCGGACATGTCAAAAAAAAAAAAATCACTAGAGCAGATCTAGATCGAAGATTATTCTATTTTTATTCATGATGTTGTATGTACTAGGGCTCAATAGGTAATTAATCGGCAGCTAGCAGTTAGTAACTTTAATAACCATGAATTACCTTTTAAAAGAAAAATTTTATAAAATTTATAAAATAAAATTTTTTAAAAAAAAAAAACAAAAATAATGTCATTTTTATGGTAATACAATAATATCATACTGCTATCATTTCTAGATTTTATACATGTTTATATATATTTAAAATTTTAAACACAAAAATGACATCGTTTCATTTATATATAGGCGGTTAACACTTTTTCCTAACTACCTTCAAAAGTGGTTTACGGTTAGTCCTTTTCACCCCTAGTATTTGCTAAACAAGTTTCATTTGTGATTTAATGAAATCTTGATTGTTCAAAAAAAAAAAAACTCCATTATCTTTGTTGTGACTGGATTGGCATAGACATTTCAAAAATTAGTCTCCGTTTGTTGAGTTTTAGAGCATGATTTTTGTTTTTTGATTGCAAAAGTGTTCTAACGTAACATAAAAGTAAAAAATAATTTTGAGTGTTTTATATTTTAAACTGTTTATTATTATTATTTTTTAAAATTTTAAAAAATAGAAGAAAAAAAAAAAGTTTAAATAAATCCGTAAATAGCTTCTTCACGTGCGAATATCATTAACAATTAAATTTAAAGCTGCCACATTAAAAATAAAATAAATAAATAATATTAAAAAATAAAAAAGGGCTGCCACATTTTTTTTTTTTTGGATGAATGAGTAAGCTTTGAAGGGCTGCCACTTTGACATTAGCATTTTTAAGGTAGCTTCAGTTGACCAGTGTGAGGCCTCTTCTGTTCCAAATCTGCTGCCATTGGATCTTTCTTTCTGTTTTCAATCTTAATCAAATAGAAAAAGGAAATGAAATTCGAAGCTGCAGTTTTTCCACTTATACAGCTTTCTGGGTTTCCCTCCAGGCCTTCAAGGTAAGACAATCTTTCTTTAACTTTTGCTTTAAATTTTAATGCGTGTTTAGTTCTCATTTTCTTCTTGAACGTTGAAAGCTTTTCAATTTCCTGCTCTGGTAGTTGGGTTTGGATCGTTGTGAAATATGATCGACAAACTATTTAATGAACTGGGTTTTGATTTTAATTGATGGTTTTGCAGATTAAGAGTTCAATGATCTCCTTGTGGATGGTTTGATTGCTTATTTGAATGGATTTTAAAGAAATGCGTTTTGATTTTGTAAGGAATCGTGGATATCGATAGTTTTAAAGCATTTTGAAGACTTGAGAGTTTGATCGTTGTGGGTTCTGTTCTGGAAATTTATGGTCTTTGCAAAATTGGATAATTGATTGGAGATTTCAAGTTTCTGGGTTGAGTACATGTCTTCTCAATTTTGGTAGAGCAGTACAATCCACAACTAATCATCATGTCATATATGTTTCACATTGGATCAATTAGTGTGATCATCAAGGTTTCTTGGGATAATTTCCATCATTGTTTTGAGAACATTTATTTGATTAGTGAAAATAGGGAAAAAGGGGTAGCATTTTGGTTCTTATAGCAATGGATGCTTTGCAAGTTGTTTCTTCAGCAACACAAATAGTGTCAAGTATGGTAGGGGCAGTTGTTGCACTAGAACAAGCCTCTAGGGATCTTGATGAAGCTCCAAAGAGAATCAAAAGCCTAGAGGAGTTTGTGTCTGATCTCGATAATTTGACACGCAGAGTCAAGCAAAAGCATGTCTACAAGCTTCATAATCCTCAGTTAGATTATCAAATTCAAAGCTTAAATGCCCTGGTAGAACGACTTCATCCAAAGATCATGAAGGCAAGAAGGATTGTGTCAAAGAGTAGGTTAAAGAACTTTGCTAAGATAGTATGGAGTTCTATGGCTGGGGATCCACTTGGGAAACTAGTAAATAATATCAGGGGTGACTTAAACTGGTGGCTGGAATCTCAAAGATTGGTGCAAAATGTTGAAAAGGTAATAGAATCCTCTGCACATGACATTCCAGCTCGATTAAAGATAACTACTGAACAAGGATACCCTATATCTAGCAAATGTATCTTCATAAGGAATTTACTAGAACAAGAGGGTTCGCAACGGGTGATTCTTATCGTCGGATTGTCTGGTATTGGAAAATCATGTATGGCTCGTCATGTGGCTTCTGATCCGCCTGCTAAATTTGTGGGTGGAGCAGTTGAACTTGGCTTTGGGCAATGGTGTAGTAGAGCTGCGTGTGATGGAAACAAGGCTGAATACCAGAAGCGTTTAGCAAGAAAAATTTGTAAATTTCTGGTGCAGATTGGATTTTGGAAGAAGATTAAGGATGAGAATACTGGGGATCTTGAATATATATGTTGTTTGCTTCAAGAAGCCTTGTATGGGAAAAGCATTTTGATCCTTCTTGATGATGTGTGGGAGCAGGACATAGTTATGCGATTTGCAAAGCTGTATGACAATGATTGCAAATACTTAGTAACAACAAGAAATGAAGCTGTCTACGAAATTACAGAAGCAGAGAAAATAGAGTTAGGCAAAGATGACATAAAGGAAATAAGCAAGGGAATCCTTGTGTACCACAGCCTCCTTAGTGAGGAAGAGTTGCCGGTATGAGATGAATCTCTCTCCCTCTTTGTTTTTCTAATATTGCAAGATTTGATCTGGAATTTTTTTATTTTTTATTTTTGGAAAAGAAAGATTTTGTTTTGGATTGCTCCCATCAGATTTTATATAGGTCCATTTTGTATTAAACAGCATTTCAAGAGAAAGAAAAAAAAAAACATGGTAAGAATGAAGTCACTAAAGAAACATTAGCAAACCATTGGCATCAGAATGTAGGTCAGACACCTTCATATGTTTTATATTCTTAGCAGTCTACAACTTTTTGTAATGATCCACTCACAACAAACGGATTTCTATTTTTTTTTTTTTTATTGTTATTTAGAACATATTTGAGTCATTTAATTCTTACCAAACTTCCACATAATGTGCCTAGAGCGTGTCCTCTAACCGTCCTACTCAGATAATTTCTCTTTCTTTTCCCCTCTTTCTGAGTACAAACCAAAAAAAAATTACTTCCCAACTAAAGTGAATTGTATCCCCACTGCTTGTACTGTACTCATTTGTTACGTGAATGCTTTTACATACATGTAAAGGGATAGATTGTTAGGTTTTGAGGAAACCTAGACCCTTTAGATTTGTTGAAGGGAGCCTAAAACCTTTTCAAACATAAAGTTTGAATTAATTTTCTAATTACTTTATTCATAACATAATGGTCTTTAAATAGGCAAACTATTATAGTATTTTCTAGGGCTGAGTCATCAGCTCTTATTGGAATATAAACTAGGGCTGAGTCATCAAGACTCTTACTTGAAAATAAATAAAGACAATAAAAATAAACACAATAAAATATTCTACCGTATCATATATTTTAATATATGATACTATTAATAATTATTCCACATTCTCGTAACATTCCTTTTCCCTTGAAGAGGACCTTGTCCTCGAGGTCCGAAATCTCGTTCTTGAAATAATCTTGCTCTTGGAATAGAGTTTTCACGTGGCCTTCTTTCATTCCCACCATTTTGTTTTTTTTTCTCTTTCTCTTTCGGAACCAAGCAACATCTAAGCCTCTTTTTCTTCTCCTTTGGGTGAGCCACGATCTAGCGTGAGATGACAAAGTTGGCACAATCAAGCAAGACAAAGTTGGCGATTTTAGTGGAGACACGACTGAGATGCTTTCTGATTTCTTGATCAAGCCTTCGAACATAATTATGAAACTAGCTAATTGTTGCTCAAGTCGATCAAGACGTGAATCTTCCATGGATCGTTGATTGCTGTAGAAAACAACCAACCTGACTGCTCTAATACCAATTGTTACATGAATGTTTTTACATACACGTAATGGGATAGATTGTTAGATTTTGAGGGAACCTAGACCCTTTAGATTCGTTGAAGGGAACCTAAAACCTTTTCAAACATAAAATTTGGATTAATTTTCTGGTTACTTTATTCATAACATAATGGCCTTTAAATAGGCAAACTATTACAATATTTTATAGGGCTAAGTCATCAAGACTCTTACATGAAATAAACACAATAAAAAATATTCTACCGTATCATATATTTTAATATATGATACTATTAATAATTATTCCGCATTCTCATAACATCATTTTCCTAATTGTGGCCTTTATTATTTATTTGTCACAATTTTGATTTGCTTGATGATTGCTAAGATTTTTTGTTTCAGAGTGTAGCAGATAGCTTGCTTGAGCGTTGTGGCCACCACCCTCTTACTGTTGCTGTCATGGGTAAGGCTCTCAGGAAAGAAGTCAGAGCTGAGAAATGGGAGAAAGCTATCAGAAATCTATCCACCTTTGCCACATGCGCACCTGGTCCTGTCTCATATGTAAATGAGAAAGAAACTGAGAACACACTAACCATTTTTGGGTCATTTGAGTTCAGTCTAGAAGCAATGCCTGGAGACTCTAGAAAGCTCTTCACAGCTCTTGCTGCTCTTTCATGGGCAGAACATGTTCCGGAAGCTTGTTTGGAGGCCATTTGGGCAGTTCTTGGACAGGAGAGCTTGTTCTCTCTCATAGTCAGCAAGCTTGTTGAGGGCTCCTTGCTGATGAAAACTGATACGGATCCATTGTATCAAGTACACGACATGGTTTCGCTGTACCTTGACAGCAAGAAAAATGATTCAGTTTTGCTTCTAATAAATGATTCTGGAGAGGAAGAAACATCATTTATTTTCCCATGGCTTCTTGTTTTTGGGAAAGAGAGCGTCAAAAGAATTGCTGAGCAAAAGATAGAGATAATCCTGAGTGTTTTAGAAGAAAAGCAAGCAGTTATCACCTTAGAAGCAATTATCCAGGCTCTAATGGCTAGCAAAACCATATCTGAGTTTGAAACTAGCAGAGCAAGCTTTGTTGGCATATTGGGACCTAGAATCGAAGGCCTGATATCGTCTGGTTCACAGAGTCTGGTTGCAGTGTCTGCAGAAGCCATCACGAATATATTCAATGGAAGTGATTATTACTTTTTCTTTCCATCACTTGAAAGTACTGGTGCTGTTGATAAGCTAGCAATTATACTTGAAAACTGTGAGGAACCCATGATCCAAACTAATGTTTCAACTGTCCTTGCAAAGCTCGCAGAATTTGGAAGCGCAGAAACAGTCGACAAGGTTCTTCACTGTATCCCATTTAACCAACTCGCTGATTTGCTCTCCCCTGATGCTGAGGAATGGCATGAGAGCATGTTTACAATATTGATGTCGTTGACCAAAGCTGGAAAGTCAAAAGCTATTGAGAGAATGATTGCTTGTGGAATCGAGAAAACTCTTATTAAGCTTCTTGAGAATGGAACTGAAGTAGCACAACATCGTGCTATCGTCGCATTAAAGGCATTTTATGAGCTGGGAGGCCGTCGAACAAATGAGTCTCTTCAACCTGCTAATCTTAACCTTTTGCCATGGGAAGTCAGGCTTCGTTTGGAAAGCTTCGTTTTATCGGATCAGAATGTTCACCATTCACCTAGGCCGCAAACTTTTGAAGATCTCATCCACAGGGTACTTGACAGCAATTACAAGCAGGTATTAGAAGCTATGCAAGACCTCATACCATTCATTGAAAAAGCTGGAGAGCCACAAATCAGAGACATGATTTTAAACAGTCCCCTCATTAGAAGACTCCTGGAACTTTTGCAGTATGGAAACTCACAACAAAAGTCAATGAAATCTGAATCTGCCTTTTTATTAATGAAGCTAGCTTTCTCTGGTGGAGAATCCTTCATTAAGAAATATATAGAGTATGATATTATTTCTGAGCTAGTCAAGATGATGCAGTGCACCATTACAGAGTTGCAGGATGCAGCCTACACAGCAGTACACCAGATGCTGTTTGGCAGTGGCGGGGTCCTGGTTTTAAACCATATCTTTCAAATGGGTCTCATAGAGAAACTGGTTCATTCCATTGACAGCAAATCAATGAAAACCCAGGAAGTGAATGTTCACTGTCTTTTGGATGTTGTCGAATTGGGAAACAAAGCCTGCTTGGAACGGATGTTCTCTTTGCAAGTGGTGGAGAAGCTGGCAAAGTTAGAAAGAGTGAGTGGGGGCTCAGGTGAAACTGTGGTTGGATTTCTCAAGGGAATGGATAAGTGTAAACATATTTCAACGGCAGAGAGGAAGGTTATGAAGCAACAAGTAGTTAGAAAAGTAAGGGCTGCCTTGAAAGGCCATAAATTTGAAGCCCGGATGTTAGCAGCTGTAGATGCTTGTCTATCTGAAGGATCAATGAAAGGATCCACTACTAGTAGTAGTGGTAGTAGTAGTAGAAACAGAAAGTTGTAGCTCGGGTTCTTTAGAATATTTTCGATATTATGATTTATTTAGTTTTCTTTGAGGGTTTCTTGTTCATGACTCTTACCCTCTCTATAAATAGAGACCATTGTAATACAATTTATCACACTTCAATATAGACCAAATGCAACTCTTATTCTTCATAAGTTTCTCTCTCTGTCTTTCATATTATATATACCATTACATATTTCTACATTATAGAGAGAGATGTACCTTTTATTTGACTCTAAGGCCCAGCTTCTTAAGGTCTATACTAGGAACTAATTCAGTTCTCTATCAATTTTATTTGTAAATGGTGTGATACATATGGCTTTATCCATGTCTTATTGACTATCCAAAAGCTAATTAAGTATAGGACCATTGTACAAATCCCACACTCATTTCAATAGGTTTTCTTGATTAGTTTTGCAACCCCAACTCTGTGTGGACCAAAGAAAGCCTGCACTTACCAACCCTATTTTGACTACCATTCATGCCCTTATCTTTATTTGTTGCCAGGGGAAGGAGTTCAACAACAAAACAGTGATTACTTGTTACGATCTTAAATGTCTCGCATGACTTAAGTATAATCTTAATCATGTGTAAATTTTCCGGCCACCTTCTCCTTATATGGCGGTTTTCAATGGTGAGTTTTACTTGAAATTTATATCGCTAATAAGGCCTTCAGATTGAGATCTTGTCTTCGTGTTATCCTTCTAGCCGCCCATATTATACCTCAAACTAGGCAGCAAAAAGTTCTTGTAGATAGCAGACTTCAGAATTAAATTCTTCTGGCGACTCATTTTGCTCAACCCAACAATTTGTTATGAATGAGTTGTTTCAGCTACATATTGTGAGATGAAGAGTTCTATCATCTTAAAATCATTTATCTAGAGGCCTAAAAAATGAGGTTGATTATGGATGATCTTCTTTACCATACCTAATGGTTCTTGTGAGTCAACCTTTTATCAAATCATTCTCTTAGATTTTAATTTTTAAATATATTAAATCATTACTTAAGGTATGCACCGTTATCAAATCACTCCCTCTATTAAATTTTTTAACAATGAAAAATGATATGATCACGTTATATTTAATAAAATTTTGACACGTATACATATCATTTAGCACTAATTAACTTTGCCACATCATTTAAAAAATTCCACATCAAACAAAAAAAAAAAAAAAAAGGAAAAGGAAAGAGAATGTTATTTAAAAAAAGAAAAAAGAAAGAGAAAAAGAAAGAGAGATGGTGAATTACCAAACCACCCACAATGGCCTTTAAGAGGGAAGAAGTGCTACGCTTCCCTTTTCTTTTCTTTTCTTTTTTCTTTTCAAAATTTAGTTCCCAAATGTGTCACAAATTCATGAAATGGTAACACATAATTTAAGAATCAATTTTTGAAGAAAAAAATTAGAGAGTGTAGCATTTCTCGAAAGAGAGTTTGGCCACGCCCAATCACCTCTTTTTTTCCTCCTTCCTCTTCATTCTTTTCTTAATTTTTTCTTTTCTAATGTGACATTTTAAAATGATGTCATGAAGTTAATTGGTGCCGACTTAACATGTACACATATCAAAATTTTATTGAATATGACATAGCCATCAGCTTATATGTCATCGTTCACCATTAAAAAATCTAGCAAAAGAAATGATTTTGATATCAATGCCTGCCTTAATGAATGATTTGATGCATATTGAATCCTAAGAAGGGATTTTAATAAAAGATCAAACCATAGTAAACCTCTACAGTAATTTTTGTAAAAAAAATGTACACAGTACGGAAAGCAATAAAAATTATAAAACCCCATTAATCAAGGCAAGATTGTCAAGGAACGTATGAAAAATTAAAATAAAAGGGGCACCTTCATAGTTAACCAATGCTTAAACACAACCCATCTCTTATCTACATTTCTACTTTATTTATAAAGAAAAAGACTACATAGAAAATAAGGTTGCTAAGTCAGCCTGTGAGCTCCTCCATCAAACCCTGCAGATCATAGGAAATAAGAAAGAAGATTAGAATCATCCCAAAAAAACCATTCTGCTATGAGAAATTTGAGCTAATTGAGTTACTGGACAACACACCCGTGAGATGAATTGCTCAGCATCCGTTCGTTTAAGGAAGTGCATTGAGTGACGAGCAAAATTGGTCGTCTTATCATCACTGAGTACCACACCAATATCATCAAGAACTCTCACCTGAATGTAGGGATCTTTGGGAGGCACCATATCCTGCCAAACACAAGATATAGGTGTTACGTTTGAGTTGCAAACTCATGCTGTATACTTGTGTGTGTGTAATGTTAAACTGTCAATTGTCTCAAAAGCTTAAATTGATAAGAAGAGGTAAATTTAATCACTTAATCATTAGTTTAACACTCCCCCCTCATATGTGGGCTCAAATTTCATTTTAATAAGTAAGGTCCAACACGTGGAATATTTAATTTAAATGGGAGATGAATTGACGAAGTCAAGGTTCAATCACAGGACCTTTGGCTCTGATACTATATTAAACTACCAGTTGTCTATCCCAAAAGCTTAATCTAATAGGAAGAGGTAAATTTAATCACTTGATCAACACTTTAACATGTGAGAAAGAGAGAGAGATTACCACAGTCAAATCAAGGTCAAGTCTCGACATGTATGCTTGCAAAGCAGTAGAAAGTTTCTTAAAATAATCTTCCTCTGTGTGATTGAGTTTCTCTTGAATTTCTGGAGGAAGCACAGGCCCTACCTTCCATATCAAACTTCGTATAATTTCTGCTCTGTTGTACCTGCATGTTTATTAAACCACACCCATGATAACTGGTGAAGATGATAAACCTTCAAAAAAAGAGGTAGCCAGATGCACTTGACAAGCAAGAAATACTTACACGTATGCCACTAGACACCGCTTATTGCGAACTAAAGAAAGGTGGTGGATGAGGGCTCCATAGTGGTCTGCATTTCTAGTTGTTTGGACATCCAATCCTTCTTCCTGGATTTTCCTGTGGTAAAATAAAGTTATGTGCAATATGAGCCATACAAAACCAAACTGATGTTATGTATCACTATAAAGAATGCATGGCAATATAGTCGATGTTAAGAGATGCAACTATAGTCAATGTATGAAAGGAATTACCAAAAATAAATTCCAACTGAATGAGCAACCAGACTTTTTCATTATGCCAATATGCTAATATCAATTGCGATTACAGTTGGGAATTTCAGGGGAACATACACCAAAAAAGGGTAGTCTGATTTGAAGAACATACAGAAATATAAATGGTGGAATTACAAAACTGGATAAATTTGAGATAAATTTTGTTTTAAGATCTACTATGTTTTAGAACAGAGCAGATACAGATACAATAAATTCAATATTGAAAAACCATATTGGCTGACAACAATAACTGGATATAAAATGGTTCACCTTTAAGATTTCATCAAAGCAACCAAAATGTAATGTGAACCAGAGTCAGTTGAAAAGTTGAACCTATTGCACTGTGAACCAGGGCAGATATAATAATTTGAATCTATGTATATATTTGCTAGTTGAAAGTTGATAGAAGAAGGAAGACATTATGAGATAAGCAAGGGTGTTTCATGACATTATTTGACCTGAGTTTAGTGCTTTATAATTGGGTTTGACATTCAAATCTAAAGTTCTAGAAACTTGATGGGAGTACTAAGGATCCACATCCATGATTCTAAGGAGCAAAGAATGCAGAAAATTAGCATCTGGGCCATTTTTAAAGAAATGACACAGTAGCAGTACACTATTTAGGAGGATTTTGTCGCTGGGGATTTTGGTGATTTATTTCAAGAACAGTGACCCCAAAGCTGGTAAACCACATGAAGGAGAAAAGATGTACAAACAAAAATGTTGAGCCCAAAACATGAGACCGATTATACAATACAATGGAACAGCATTTTCCAAATTAAGAAAAAAAAGAAAGAAAATAGAATAAAGCAACAAACGAAGGAACCACTAGAAGCAGAAAAGGATAATTGGATTACCTTATCAAGGACTGAAGCTCAAGGTGATGTTGACTACATTCAGCAGCCACTTGATCAAACAGGTCGCTCTACAAGATTGTAGCGAAACAAATTTCAAGTTGAAGGCAGCATGATAAATTTGTAATGGAAGAGAGAAAGAGAGAGGTTAATGGGAGTCTTAAACGTTGGGTGCAGGTTGAAAATGAGACAGAGATGCATCATGCATCAAAAGAACCTTTTACATTACTTTTTGAAACAAGATCCAAATAGATAATCTGTGTTGCAACATTTGGGGCATCAAAAGTGTTGCCATATGACATATATTGCCATTTCCCAGAAAAGAAAACAAGTTGGCTTATGAAAAATTACGTCCACCAAGGCTAAAAAATTTGAGGCAAGCAAGTCAGAAAATGTCCAATCTCAAGAAAATCAGTTATTTTCTTCCTTTCAAACAACAAACCAAGATTTGAAGATCAATTTTCACGTTCCCTTGCAGTTTACAACCATTATCAGGAAATTCAACATTTACCAAAGAGTGTACTTATCATTCAGTCCACAAGCATAACAAGATACTATATGCTTGGCAAAATGCATATTTATAATTTAGGGTAAATTTACCCCTCAAATTACCATCCTAATCTCACTTGCACTTCTAAACTACATCTCACTGCAACTCTCGAACCTATAAACTGCCAAAATGTTCCAAGTTACACCCCCTTTTGCCAAAAATATCGTCAGGTTACAAAACAACCAACCAAACAAACGTACCTGCAAAAACAATTCGCCACAAGATGCAGAAGATGTCATAGTTTTGAGGTGCATGTGAGATTAGGGTGGTAGTCTGGGTAATGTGTAATTTACCCTATGATTTAAGAACAATTTGGATGGCCAAAGATTATGGTCAAAAGAATCCATAGAGATTGGGTTGATCCAACTAAAGTATTGCCACGATAAGGTTTGATTTGAATACCACATAGGAAAAATCTGACACAAAATGAAGTTTACCATGCATTCAGTAAAGTTATTCTGTTAATTATTCAACGTATAACAAAATTTCGCTACAAGATGTAGATATTGTTATTAGAAAAAGAAAAATTCTCCTACCATCATCATCCAAAATTCCCAACCACATATTAACAAATTTTGATGAAAAGAAACATTCCTTCCAAATGAACCCCAGACATTGTTTTAGAACCAATAGCACCACCACCTACCCATCGACAGAACTATGCCCACAAACCAAATTCATAGCCACATATCACCAAATTGTGAAGAATGGAAACATACCTGCCAAGTGAATTCCTAATTATTACCCTGTAACATGCTCAATCCACCCATTGCCAAAACCTTTCTTAAATTCAGACATAAAAACAGCAGAACCTTTTACAATTAAAGAGAAGAAGATTGAAAACTAGCACCGGGGCTTACATTGCAAGGCGTGAGCTGCCCCTTTTCAGCGCTTGCAAGTTCTTTCACCAGTTGGCAAGCCTTTCTCCCATACATATTTCAATTCAACGAAAAACAAACCCCAACTTAGTCTTCAGGATTTGATGCAGAAATTGTAGCCGACAATAATAGCTTTCGTTTTTACGATTTGATGCAGAAACTGTTGCCAACTTCACTAATAAACAAATAATGTCAATTAGTTCAGAATATAAGCCGAGTTAAGGGCGTTGTGGAGAACTCTAGCCGAATTCTGGAGGTAACTAAAGCATCATAACCAGTAATCGAAAACCCAATACCAAAATCTCATCTTTATTTCTCTTTTAAAACATAAATAATAAATCAAGTAACTAAACAAACAAACACAAATAAAAACGAAAACTCAAAGCATAAACAAGCATCACTCCATAAAATTGAACAAAAAAAATAGATAAACGGACAAACCCAAACCCAAATCAAAACAAAAACCAAAGCAAACCCATTTAGGCAATTAAATCACAAGTAAAGAAAAAATCTAATCTTCATATATAAACATGTATACAAACCTTCTTCAACTCGGTGGGCGTCGCCGGTGGTGGCGTGGGTGGCGTTCGCTAGCGGCAGTAGATGGCGGTGGGCGGAGGCCTAAGGTTGGGGGAAGAGGGAGGGAGGGAGAAAAAAAGAGGGAAACGTTTTTGGTGGGAAAAAATTGTAAAATTTCAAACCCTAAAGTTCTTCTTCTATCACGCATGCTTTTGAATTTTTTGTTTGTTTGTTTTTTAATAGCATTACGGTATTTCGTAGCATTACTCCAAAGTAAATGTTTTTATGCGTATAAGAGGGTGGATGTGGGTATTTCTTTAGAGGTTTTTTTTTTTTTTTTTTCTCAAATGTGATTTAGCGTTTAAAATTATTTTTTTATTATCTTTTTTACATGTCGACACAAGGGGAGGAAAAAGGAGAATAGGGACTATTTATTGATGTCCGCTTGATGAGGCGTTGTCTCCAGCCCAATGAACTGCTACTCATTGGGAATAGCTTTTAAAATTACTAATAGATCAAAATTTAATAATAGCAATTTTAAATTCTATGATAATTTTAAAAGCTAAAAGCATATCCTTGAAAGCATTAAAAAAAAAAAAACTCTAATCTTTTTTCTAGTATTACTCCTTCCAAAATTAGTAGGTTTCAATTCGGCCCATGTAACGTAAGAACTCAAAAGTTA
>NC_081547.1:20657517-20700836 GCF_901000735.1 Corylus avellana
AAAAAAAAAATCTTTCACAAGATTCATGGTATCATGCTGAAAAGATAAGGAGCGAAGGTAGGCCAAGTCGTACCTCCTATAAAATATAATGTTTGGCTGGTCGGCAAAGTCCCACTCTCGTAAATACATCATGTCTTTCTCTTATCCCACTTTCATGTAGATTTTTTAATAAAGTCGATTCAAGACTTTACGGGTACTACTACATTAGTTCAATTATATAAAAATAAGATGAGAGGTGAATATATAACATTATTATTTTATAATATGAAACCAGAATTTACAAATACACCATTAATAAAATATTTCAAAGTTTTGCTTCACATTTCTCTATCCAAATTCCAGGAGAAAGGACGGAAATTGAGATGGACCTTTTGGCATTTTCCCTCACGTGCAATCGAGAGAATAGCGGATAAAAACAATTTTAATAAAATGTTTCTTGTTTTCTATTGATTTTGTAAGCTTTCTCCCACTTTTTATTTTTATTTTTTCTAATTAACTTAATTTGTCTTCAGTTGAGCAAAAGTTCTTTTCATTAGGGGTGAAATAACAGTTGCGGTTAGCAGTTAGTGGTTAAAATCGCTAACCGCAACCGCCTAGGCGGTTAGTAATTTTTACTAACCGCCTCTGCTAACCGGATAACGGTTAACCGCCCAGTTAGCAGTTAACCGCTTTGGGATAATCGCTTTTTTCTACTGCTTTTTTGGGCCCTTTTTTAGCCTTTTTTGGGCTTTTTTTTGAACCGATTTTGGGCTGATTTTGGACCGGTTTTTGGCTCACTTTAAACATTTTTTTTGTTCAGTTTAAAAGTTTTTTTTTCCCCCTTTTCATAGCCATTTTAGCATTTAAAATTGCTATATACCAAAATCTTGTTGGTTACCTTCTACAAATCTACACATAATATAATATAAATTGCTATATACCAAAATCTTGTTGGTTACCTTCTACAAATCTACACATAATATAATATACAAATAAAATTACAACAAAATCATCACTTCACTTGTAGTCATATACATAAACTCAAACAAGTTCATAAACTCACAAGCAAGTTCATAAACTCACAAGCAACCAAAAAAACCAACATGGTTGAACTTGAAGCTTGAGCCTCATTTCAATCAACCAAAAAAAGTTCATAAACTCACAACTTATTGTTATTTATTATATGAAATATATGTATATAAAATATAAATATATATTATATTTTAAAAACAAAGCAGTTAGCAAGTAGCGGATTTCCAAAACCCATTAATCGTTAACCGCAACCGCCTAGGCGGTTAGCGGTTTTTACTATCCGCTTTCAAAGCGGTTAAGTAGTTAGGCGGTTAACGGTTAATGGTTATAGCGGTTAGCGGTTGCGGTTAGGCGGTTTTAAATTTCACCCCTACTTTTCATATTACCTATTAAAAAAAATAAAATAAAAATAGAAAAAGATAACCCCTCAAGAGTGATCAGAAGAAAACAAATAACATGGCATCCTTAACATTAAAATTTTGTTGTTTTTACCCTTCACAGTTCACACCATACAAATGCAAAGCCCACTAAATGACAAACCCCATTAAAGAAAATGTTACAATGAAAAAATTTAATATTTTAGAAGATATATATATATATATATATTACTTAAATTTATGATTTAAAAATTTCAATTGTTAATTTCTTTGTGTTAAAAATTCCATAAAATCTGCATGCATCCAAATCTTAAGCTCAAACTTCATGGAAAAACAGGGTAATTTTAAAAGTTTCTCTTGTATTACTCTTGTTTCTCTAAAAAAATGAGATAACTTTTAAAATTATCATCTGATTAAAATCTAATAATGATCAATCACAAGCCCAATGGTAATTTTAAGAACAATATCATCATTAGAGGAACACAAAAGTGACACAAAATTGACTTGTAGCATTACTCGAAAAAACATGTTATCATAAAAATTTTAACAAAATAATTATTATCATATATATTACCACCATTGGTCTTTATCTGTCGTTATTGTCATTGTGATCATTATCATTACTAGAAATGATAAATATAAAATTGGTCCATGTGATTTGACTAAGTTACAAATTACTTTATATGGTATAACAAATAATATATAGGTTTATGTAGTTAGCCTAAATTATAAATCACTCCCTGTGGTATAAAAAAATAATTTATATGTCCTCAAGGTAGGCCAAAATAACAATTTACTCATTAAAATCAATTTTTGTTAAGTAATTTAACAAAATCCATTACTTTGTTACATCATACCCTATAATAAATTAACATAATCTCTAAGATATCCAAAATTTTACTTTGTGTATAACTCTTCCTCATTTTTATCTTCCGTGCCACGATTTAGGAACATATTCCGAGAATTTGACAGTTGCATTTTGTGAAGCGGCTAACAAAGATGAAGATGAGGGACGGAGAAAGGGTTACGCACGAGATAAAATTTTGGAGATATAAGAGATTAAGTTAATTTACTGTAGCCATAAGACGCGGAGTGGTGGCTGATGTATAATGTTAGCAAGCGTCGTAAAATGATGTAAAAAATCATAATTGTCATTTTTGAAAGTCAGAAATTAATAATAACACGTGTTGTGTTTTTATTGGATATGACGTGGCAAAGTCAAAGTGACAGATTTTGTTAAGTTACTTATGCTCCGTTTGTTTCGCCGTAAAATGATTTCGGGAAAATGTTATCCGTATTTTCGAGTATTTGGTGCGACGTAAAATTATATTCAATGAAAAATATTTTCCCTTTGACGGAAACTTTTTTTTTAATTTTCGGAAAATTGTTTCTAATTTTAAAAATCGTAAACCATTTTTCGAGTTTGAACATCTCATTCTCAAATCCACGGACCTTACCAAGACCCGCTCAGGACCCCGCCGGGACTTGACCGGGACCCAACCAAACCTGCCCGAGACCTAGGCGAGACTCGCTTAGGTCCTGCCCGGGACCCTGCAAGGACTTGACCGAGACCCGCCTGGAACCCGACTGACCTGCCCGGGACTCACCCAGCACCTCGCCGGGACTTGACCAGGACTCACCCAGGATCCGATCGGACCTGCCTTGGATCCCCACCAGGACTTGCCCGAGACTTGTCCAGGACTCACCCAGAACCCGCCAGGACATTTGTGGGACTTGATCGGAACCCCGCAGGGACCCGACGTCAAAAAAAATTTTCAGCGAAAAACATTTTCCTGGGAAATGATTTTTTATAAAACATTTTTTAGTATTTTGCATGTACGAAAAATGTTTTCAATAGAAAACATTTTCCGGTATTTGGTGTACGAAAAATCATATTAAACACTAAATTACAAAAATATTTATGTTGGGTCATGGGTGGGACCCAAGCTAATCCCGATGGGGTTCGGGCAGGTACCGGAAGAGTCGTAGTGGAGTCCCTACGAGACTCAGTTAGGACACCTCTAAGACTTGGTCGGGAAATTTTCGTAATTTAGAGTTTAATATAGTTTAATGAATATTATATATATAATTATGATTTTCTGTATGCGTCAAACACCGTAAAATGTTTACGAGTAAATCATTTTTCAGAAAAAACATTTTTTGTTGAAAATATTTTATAACAAAAAATATTTTACGTCGAAACAAACAGAGCCTTAATATAAATTGATTTTAGGAAGTAAACTGTTATTTTGACATATATTGAGGACCTATAAATTATTTTTAACAGCAAATAGAGTGATTTCTAATTTAGGCCAACCACAATGACCAATTTTGCATTTATCCCTTACTAGAAGTATAAATTTATTGATTTTTAATTCTATTAATTTAAAACTTGTCATTTGAAAATTTATAATAATTTATAAAATTCTAAATCCCTCAATAAACCCTTTTATGTTATTTTATGTCCCCTCCCACAAACGAAAGTGGGCTTTACGTCTGCATGTGAAAGTGGAATAAAAGAGAAGAAGGCCATGAGATGAGATGAGGAGTAGAGGGATGAGTGGCGAATGCACTTATTCTCTTTCTTCCTGTATGACGTGTGTGATGCCGTTTATCTAAAATAAAAGTAAATAAGTCTTAAACTTAATTTCATACTAAGTTATAAGTCATAGCTGTATACAAAGTTATGGTCTATAAAATCATTCTTAAAAAGAACATTTTTTTTTTTTACAACGAATACAACTGTTTTCTTAATTGCTATAGATAAAAGGGAGAAAAATATTGACATGACCATAGTATAAAAAATTGTTGAAAAACATAAACATAAAAGAATAGAGTTTTATTATCTATATATGGGTGTACGTATCTTTCTTCAATAACTCACAAACAACGATTATTTTTAAGTGCTCTACACTGTACAGTGTCAGTGACGCCTCTCATGTCATGTCCATATTTAAAAAAAATTCAATGATATGTTTTATTAAATGAACAAAACGCATATGCCTACAACCTAATTAAGAGAGAGACGAGAAAGGATCAAGAGAGATTCATAATTTTATTTTCTGAATAGATGGATTGAATTGAATTAATACACATCCCAAAGGTTATTTATAATTAACCAACCAATAGTTGTGAATCAAGAGGTAAAACTCGTAGCATGGAAATTACATTATCAAGAGATACATTGGACGAACCCACTGTAAGTATAGTAAAGTTCAATTCAATTACTAACAAAAATAATATATTATTTTTTGTTAGTAATATATTAGAATATATTATTTCATTTGTTAGAATATTTTATATTTTCCTTATTTAATTTGTAATGTAGGAGTTTATTTCTTTCCTTAAGTATTTTAGGGTTTATTTTGGTTTCTTGCTCACTACTCATTGTCTCTCTATAAATAGAGATCTATGTAATAGTTTAAGATAATTCAAAAAATTCAACATATATAAGAAACAATTAATATACAAGATGTAGCTCATATGTCTCTCTCTGCTTCCACTCTCTTTTATTTCTTTCATATTTTATTATTTTTTATATTTTATATATATATATATATTTCAACATGGTATCAGAGCCATGTTTCTGTTTCTATAGCTTTTAATAAAAGTCTTATGACATTTCTCTAGTGTTTTCTAGCATTCTCTTATGAGGATCTCCCAATTTTGTTGTGATCCACGTAGCTTTATTCATTGGCGAATCTTGGCACAATGTAGTTTGGCTATTTACAGGATTTTTAATGGCTAGTTTTCATTCTCCAGACTCATTGTTAGTTGCAGCTTGGCCCTTCATCAGATTCTTTTAGTTAGAGGCTTGTCTCCCTTTATGGTATTTCTCTGACCGCCACTTTTAGCATTTATTGTCTTTCTTGTTGATGAATCTTGGCAAAATGTGGTTTGGCCCTTCACAGGTTTTTAACGGCTAGTTTCCGTTCTCTGGCCTCATTGTCAATTTCGGCTTGGCCCTTCACCGGATTCTTTTAGTGGCTTGTCTCCATTCTCCAGTATTTCTCTAGCCATCACTTTCAGCCTTTCTCGCCAGCATTGTCTTGATCCAACCATCAACTTCAGATGCCTTTAATTTATTCTATTTTCCAAACTCAAGCTTACACATTGAGTTTGAGGGGGATGTTATAATATATTATTTCCTTTGTTATAATATTTTATATTTCCCTTATTTAATTTGTAATGTAGGGTTTATTTCTTTTCTTAAGTATTTTAGGGTTTATTTTGATTTTCTTGCTCACTACTCATTGTCTCTCTATAAATAGAAATCTATGTAATAGTTTAAGATAATTCCAAAAATTCAACAAACATAAGAAACAATGAATATACAAGATGTAGCCCATACGTCTCTCTCCGCTTCCGCTCTTTCTTTTCTTTCTCTTTCTTATTTTCTTATTTTATATTTTGTCTTGTACAAAATATAAAATAAGAAAATAAGAAAGAGAAAGAAAAGAGAGAACGGAAGTGGAGAGACATCTTGTATATATATTCACTATCTCTTATATTTGTTGAATTTTCTTAAACTATTACATAGATATCTATTTATAAAGAGACTATGAGTAGTGAGCAAGAAACTCAAAATAAACCCTAAAATACTTAAGGAAATAAATAAATCCTACATTACAAATTAAATAAGGGAAATATAAAATATTCTAGCAAAAGAAATAATATATTCTAACATCCCATCTCAAACTCAAAGTGTAAGCTTGAGTTTGAAAAAGAGAAGAAATTAAAGGCATCCGAAGTTGATAGTTAGATCAAAGCAATGCCGGCAAGAAAGGCTGAAAGTGACGGCCGGAGAACGAAGACAAGCCGCTAAAAGAATCCGGTGAAGAGCCAAGCCGCAACTGACAATGAGGCCGGAGAACGGAAACTAACCATTAAAAATCCTATGAAGGGCCAAACCACACTATGCCAAGATTCGCCGACAAGAAAGACGAGAAATGCTAAAAGTGATGGCCGGATAAATACCAGAAAACGGAGACAAGCCACTAAAAGAATCTGGTGAAGGGACAAGGCGCAATTGACAATGAGGCCGGAGAACAGAAACTAGCCATTAAAAATCCTGTGAAATTGTGCCAAAATTAGCCAATGAATAAAGCCGTGGATCACAACAAAATTGGAATATCGTCATAAGAGAATGATAGAAAACACTGTAGAAACGTCATAAGACTTTTATTGAAAGTGACAAAAACAGAAACGTGGCTTTAATACCATGTTGAAATATATATAAAATAATAAAATATGAAAGAGAAAGAAAAGAGAGTGTATAAGCGGAGAGAGACGTATGATCTACATCTTTGTATATTCACTATCTCTTACATTTGTTGAATTTTCTTAAACTATTAAATAGATCTCTATTTATATCTATTTATAGAGAGGCAACAAGTAACGAGCAAAAAACTCAAAATAAACCCTAAAATACTTAAAAAAAAATAAAAAATAAATCCAACATTACAAATTAAATAAGAGAAATATAAAATATTTTAACAAAGAAAATAATATATCCTAACAATATTTATAAACAATTTAAAAATTCTTAGGATCGCCAAAGATCCCATCTACTGTGGACTATAATCTATAAGGTTGACCGACACAGAGAGAGGATGAAAACAAGTTAAAAAAAAAAAGTAACATGTGTTTACCGATCTCAAGGCAACTTTCAATATAACACTCATTGAAATTTCGGCTTCATGATTATGTCATATTTGTGTCCGTACTTGAAGCTCATTCTCATTTATTAAAGTAGGTGACATTAATGAGTAATGCTATATATATATATATATATATATATATATATAATCCATTTATTTACATTTTATCCTTTAAAATTGATATGGCATAGTATTTTTTTTTTTTTCCTTCTTTTAGTATTTGGTACATAAAAATTATTTATTTATTTATTAAAAATTTACACCACATCAATTCTAAGGATAAAAAAAAATAAAAAATGATATATAACATTACACGACATTAATTCAGTAAAAAATATCCTATCGATTATTTGATTAATCATAACGATTAGAGGTTGGATTTTATGGACAACAATCCTCTATAATGGGGATCTCTTTTCTTACTTCTACTTTTTCTTTTATGAATAGGCATATGATGTAAGAGGCTCTCTCCCTTTGTGTGAACAGAAATTTTCTTGCTCGAACAAGAAATTCTTTAACTAAAGTGTTTTGAGTGAATTTTTATATCAATCACTTAAAAATAGAAAAAAACAACTTAAACGTTAGCTAACAAAAATTTTCTCCAAACTGGTTTGGAGAAAATTTCCTTCGACATAGTCTAATAAGTGTCAAATATCATTTTCACATGTTTTGTTTAATATTTTAACAGCCATTTTTTGTTATTTCACTAATTTAAAAATCCAAACATTAATTCTTTAAAAACCCAAAAATATTGAATGACATTTGTCACTTATTAGAATAGGTTGTTTTGGAGGAAAATTTGTGTCCAGCATATCCACATGAGCCGGCGTAAAATAAATACAATAAATAGTCGTAAAAGTAACATTATTCTTATTAATCCCCTTCTCTTTTTAATAGGGAAAGAATAACAAGGAATCCCGATCTAAATTTAATTCATTATGACTTTATTTTTGGTTATTAGATTTTCGGTTCATGATAATGGTGATGATGAGGACAAAGACATTTTTAACTTGATGGTTGATGGTGTTTTAGACTTACAATTGATTAACCGAATTTTTGGTCTTGAATTGATGATGCTAGTTTACCAAATTTCAAGACCCCAATTACTAGCAATAAAAGGAGTGGGGCCAAATATTTTATTATTGTCTGACTTCTTTATTTTCTTTTTTTTTTTTTGGCAATAAATATATCATATTCAAATGAACAGAAATTTCTTCGGAAACGGTCTAAAATAAGTTTCCTCCAATTTTTTTTTTTTTTTTTTGACATATCCACACAAGAAAAAGGGATGAGGTATTCGAACTAATGACCTCCGCTTCATTAAGCGTGGTCCACAGTCGATTGAGCTACCCTTTATGGACCTCCAACCCATTTAAAATTTTGTAAAATATCTATAAATATTTAAAACGTTAGTCTAAGTTAGTAAATTATTATTAATGACTTTAAAAATTTAACGTACGTTTTAAATGTTTATAGATACTTGACACGATTTAAAATGGGTTAAAAAATATTTCTTCCAAACTAATTTTAAAAAAATTTCTATTCTATTCAAATATTATAATTAATTCATGTCTTTTGACTTCCATCAGCAAGCAATTGCAGGATGGGGTTGCCATGTTTGAAAGAAGAACATTTAAATGTAAATTAAATTTGAAATAAATTTCTCGACAGGGACTGATCATGATGAGAAATGCCTTTTCTGTCTTTTTGATTTGTTGACTGAGATAAAAAAGGCCATGCAATTTTCCTCAAAGGTTAGAAATTGTGCACACTTTTTAACTGCCCCCTGCTCACCAACTTGAGGGTCAACGGTATTTATAATTTGGTAGTTGTATGCATGATTCTATTGCAATCTCACTACCTAATTTGCAAATCTACTAGAATTCTAGAACAGTCCTAAGAAACAATATTCATATTGGTCACAAACATAGGTTCTATTTGGTTTGCATTCACATTTTACAAATAAGAGAGAGAGAAAAAAAATTACAAAGATAAAGAGAAGACAAAGCATAGAAGATTGATCTAGACAACATAGGACGGAAAGACAGAGAATATGAATTAAATAATGGATGTATATCACAAGAGAGAATTTGACGAGGATTCGAGAAAAACCCTAGCTGCCTAAGGTGAATACAAAGAAAATTGTCTTTGAAAAATACTGAATCGAAATAGATTGTCGAACTTAGCCCACACGACGTACGTAAATAGCAACTTCAAAGTGCTTGAAGTATGAAACAAGTTTAGAACTTTTTAAAAGTTTAGCTATCACATGCATGATTACGGAAAATTCTAATGCAATATGCTTGGATGTCTTTAAAACCCATACATGATACTTGTTAAATAACAAAAGCAGTAGATTAAAACCAAAGAAAACATGTTAATACATATTAAAACAATCCAGATTGAGGTTTAGGAGTTACCTTCGATCTTTTGATGATGAGGCTTCACAAAAGTTCTCTCTCTCTAGCATCTCTCTCCTATGACAAGATCAATCCTCCGAATTTACTTTTATAGAAAAACACATAAACATTATGAAAAAAAAAATATAATTAATACACTTTGTTTTAAAATCCATGTGTATAGCTTTTAATTTCTTAGCGTTTGCTTGGTTATGCCAAGAATTTATTGGCACCTAAGAAAAAAAGGCCAAAAAAACATAATTTTAGTGGCGTTTCCAAAATAAAATAAAATAAACCCGAGGATCGGGTTTATTTTATTTATTTATTTATTTTGTGTGCCTCAATTATGCCTAATTATGCTGATTCTTGTCATCCTTATGTTGGTCTTCTCTGCCATTGTATGTTATGGCACCATCAACTGATCAACATGGGACAACTCTGCATCAAAGCATCTCTTTTTAATTATTCCCAATCCCAATTATCCCTCAATTATATTCTGTGATAAAAGAGAAAATAAAATTAAAAAAGAGAATCATCGTGTTCCTCGATTATGCTACTAATTAACAAAGGATTCTTGGCTTTTGTTTATTTTTATTTTTTGGGCGATTATTGTATTTCTTTTTTGTTTTTTGGGAGAGGGCTTTTTGAGAGTGACAAGCTATCAATACTCACTATAAATTCAAACCCAATTTCCCAATTCATTCCTTATTTCCTTTCCTGTGTTGTCCAATAAATTTGGCTTTGAGTATTGTTAATAAAAATTAAAAAAAAAAAAAAAAAACTATATGTATTTTTTTTTTAATAAATTCGTATTTAATATTAATTTTTTGATTAGAGGGAGAGTTAAATTAGTTGTCAAATTTGTTTAGCCTCGAAACTACTTGGAATCTCCATTTAATGATTGCGATAATCACAAAAAACAAGGCGGCTGGCTTTTGCTTCTACGAGATAACCAAGGTCTGGTCAGCCGCGGTGGACAAAAAGCTCAATCACGCAATATTTTTTTTTTTTTTTTGCTAAAATAGAAATAATAATAATAATATTCAAACACATGCATATAAATATCCTACCTCTCAATTCTCAAAGACGTAACAAAAACTTAAAAAGAAATTATCTTTTTATATTTTCAGCATATTTTCTCTCGATGCTAAAAAGTTTATCTGGATTAGATTTTTCTGTTTATTTACCTTTTTTTAATTCTAGTATATTTGTTGCGCGTAGTTATAAAAAATAAAAATAACATAACAAAACATTCACTACACGTAATAATAATAATAATAATAATAAAAGATTATTGACTTGGTTAAATAAAATTAAACCTTCTCCATAGGACCATATCCTTCTGATTTTCCTCTCCCTCTCCCTCTCTCTCTATATATATATATATAGAAAGAAAAGTCTTCTCTTTACAACAACTACAGAAGTTTGATATTGCTCAAGAAGGATCCACAGAGAGAGAGAGAGAGAGAGAGAGGGAATGGCCGGACTGCAAAGATCTGCAGTTTCATTCAGGAGACAAGGCTCGTCGGGATTTGTGTGGGACGACAGATTCTTGACGGAGGAGCTGAACAAAGTGAACAAGAAGGAAGACCAAGAAGAAGGACAACAACAAGCGCAAAAAGAGCAAGAGAAGCTGGATATCAAAGAGGTGAAGGCACCAAACACCATCGAGCGCAGCCGATCCAACGGCGGAGCACGCGGCTACCGCACCGGAAAGGTGTCTCCGGCGATCGAGCCGCCTTCCCCGAAGGTCTCCGCTTGTGGGTTTTGCAGCGCCTTCGGAAAGCCGCCGAAAAAGGGTGGTCGGAGGACAAACGCTGGTAAGCTTAGATCGCGGTAGAGTTTCGCGTTTTCCGGTGATCGGAGGTGGGATATTCCGGTGGTCATGGGGTTATATAGGCTTCTCTCCTACTACGTATTGATTATCATGTCGTAGATTCTTTCTTTGTTCTTCGGTAGAGGGATCATTAAGTTCATCTCTATAAATTGAGATGCAAGAGAAAGAGAGTTTTAGGAAAACAATGACAAATGATGAATGTTTTCGATCGCTTCTAGATTTCTTGTTTTTGTTTCTTGGATGTCCTGTTCCTGTTCCTGTTCCTGTTCATGTTCATGTTCATGTTCATGCTTTGTTTCTTTTAGATATCAGAGATGGTTTTGTGGTCTGGGTGGATGTAATTATATGTGTATATATATATCGTGGATTTTTCTTTTTTATTTTTAGTTTGAGGAACTTTGTACAAAGCAATTCTCAGATTGGATCTCTTTGTTTTTCTTTATCTCTCTCTCTCTCTCTCTTTCTCTTTTTCATTTATGATTATTCAAAAGTGGCTTCGATCTGGAATTTCAACTTATGCTACTTGATTTGTTACAGAAAAAGAAAAATCTCATCAAAGTTTCTAGATTGGAATCGTTTGTTACTGTAGATTGAGGGATTTCACCTTCTGGATTGGAATCTCTCTCGATCCCTCTCAAACTCAGAAACGTCACAACATAGGAGATTCTCCTCCAACTGCTTCCTTAGCTATAGATTTTGGTGTTCTTGGGATCATCATAAACTGTGGTGGACCTTACTATTTGTATTATTAAAATTTAATATTAATTTATCATTAGTGATAATTTTAACAATCACATTTATGATAATTTTAATAGTCACGTTCATTACGAGAGAATAAAAAAAGATACGAGACTTTATTTTAACATTAATGACGGTCGGTGAATTTTATATAAAATTTCTCACATTACTTATGCAATTCTAACAAATAATTACCCAATGATTTAAGTAGATAAACTTTTTTTTGTTTGGACCAAATTAAGTTTACAAAAAGTGAGCCAGAGCCCACCAAATCCCACTCTAAATATACCAATTTCTTTATCAAATATAATGTTTTTGTTACCAAGAGTAGCGGTTTTAAAACATGAGTTTGACTTTTCGCAATGAAAATTTATTTACACAAACTCAACATATCTAAAGAGATTATCCTCTCTAAAATATGTAGAATGATTTGGGGCAATTATGTAGGATAGTTATCCTGGGTTGAAGATGGAGAAGGTGACAAGTTGAGGATGGGTGGGTTCCACTAAAATTGACGTGAAAAAAAAAAAAAAAAAAATTTGGAGAGGGAGACAAAGTGACGTAGGAAAAAAAATAATTTGCGCAGAAAGAAAGAAAAAAAAAAAAGACGTTAGTCTTTTGGGAGCTCCGATACTATGTAAACTCAAAGAATGTATTATTTTTCACCTTGCTGTTTACAATTCAAATGTACAAACTTTCTTGAGATAATGTAATTTATCTGTATAGTTAATTAATATTAACTGCTTTGAGAATTACTGATTTTTTTATGGGGTTGAGTGAAGTTATAACTCAATTGATTTTGAAGAAGCACCTAGCCTCTTGCCGTTCTTAGTAGTTCTCAATGGAAACATAATAACAATATATATACCCGTCCATATAATCTTTTGATGATGCTCATGTTAAGAAAATTTAGGATTAAATTCAACTTTCAACTATCCTAGCTATTGGTGTAGATCATGGAGTCAATAAGCCTAAGCAATGAAAATGAAAAAATTAAGAATATTCTAGCATTAGCTACGATCATGATCACTGCGTGGGATGAATATTGAATTAAATTCTCACGATATATATATATATATAAACACATGCTATTTTTGCATGAAAAATTGCCTCTTCTGCGGTATTAGCAAAGAAAAAAGCATGCAAGAAGCTACTTTGAATGAAGAAATAGCATCATCCAAGCAAAAAAGATGAATATTAATATCTAAAAAGATAAATTGCCCACCATTCAACCAAAAAGTAGTATATATATAAAAAAAACAATGGTTATTATTAAATTAATGATATATTTCTACAAAATATGTGCTATTATTTATTTATTTATTTATATAGATGGTAACATTAAAAGAAATACTTCTACTAAATAGGTTCTCTAAGTACCTTCTACTATAAAGTATCCATCAAAGAAAAAAAAGAAAAAAAAAAAAAAAAAAAAAGTATCCATCAAACATTGGAATCATTTTTCTTTCTAGTTTCGTTTTATTTGTTTACATTTTTCATTTGGATAATTTCATGAAATTGCCTTGGAAGTGTAGTATTTCAAACTAATTTTAATAGATATACCATATCCTTATCCCATCCTCAAAATTTTAACAAACAGGTTATTTGCACTATTTCAAATTGAGAAATACTTCAAATACTATCATTCTCATTCTCAAACTTTCAAATACACACTCTTTGATGTGGTACTAAAAATTATCGTTGGATTCAAAATTCAATAGTTATGCATCCAAAATTTAATGGTGATTTTTAATGCCACAGTAGCAGCATGCATTTGAGAGCGTGAGAGTAAGAGTGTGTGTTTCTCTTTCAAATTTTGATCCCTCCTTTCGTGCTCAAGTACTACTAATATGCCATCTTTGACTGATCATGTGCAAAATCTAACCCAAAAGTTGTTTAGTCTAGATCTTGGCCTGGCCTAGCTCTAAGAGTTTGTTTGAAATCATGTTTGAAAAATAGAGTTTTTGAGTAAAAAGAAACGTTTTTTTGGCAAAAACTTCATTTTTAAGCTTTTACCAAGAGTGCGTTTTGATCATTTTTAGAGTAAAAAAAATACAAGAAAAAAATACATTTGAAATTTTTTACCAAACATATATACCAATTTTTGTTTGACACGACTTTTTAAATGCTAAAAGTACTTTTTAAGCTCTCTAATGCAATCTCAAACATGCCCTAGATATAAGATCAAAATGAACAAAGTAAGGCCATGTGTATATATTGTTTGAGTAAATAATGTTATTTAGTGGATTCTTTTATAATTGTTATACAATTTGACGATGTACCAGTAAAAATTAGCCATTGAATTAGCATTTTTTAAAAAATAAATGATTAATTTTCACTGTCATGTTATCTTAATTGTATGACAGTGATATAAGAATATGCTAAATAGCATTACTCATATTCCTTTATTAGAAATTGGTCAATAACACCAATTATATATTCATTGATTATGGCTATGGAAATTGTCACCACAATTAATCATTGATTTAGAAAAGTGTTAGGGTCCCTTTCGGTCGACCCACCACTATTCATATCAAAAGTAATAAGGATTAAATTATTGAGAAAATGTTGCATCTTCAATGATGGAGCTCTCACTAAGACATCATCCCCCACCATCTTGTCTACAACGTAATCGATCAAATTGCCTAATTTCGTGATAGGATGCACTGAACACTCTATATGGCTAAAAAAAAAAAAAAAAAAAAACCCAAAAATAGAATATATAATAATAATCCAGGATTAATTTGGAGTGCGACGTCAATATTATTAGACAATTATAAGATAAACATTATAGTATCTAACATTACTTCGCTTATAATTTTTTAAATAAAGAAAATAGTTAGATATATAGGTGTTGTTTGTTAAACAACATCACATTCTCCCACATTATTCATCTCATTTTTCAAAAAAATCAACATCAAAACATTCCCACTTTTTATATCACATCATTTACTTTTTATATTATATCATTTACTTTTTACTACTATTTAAATAAAAAAAATCATTACCAAACAAAATTTTCTCACTTTTCAATATACAACTTTTTCACTTTTCTATACTAACTATTATACTAATTTTTTTCATCACCAATCATGAACAATGCATTGTAAAGCCATTGTTATTTACCAAACAAGGCCTATATATAACTTTTATTACAAAGTTAGTTACAAACTGATGTGATAATTTATAATTAATAAAATAATAAAAAAATTGATATATTAGATTTTTTTGTTTAATTATTTTATGGAGTATGAACTCCCACTTAAATGTATAAATAATTTCATAATATAAATTTATAATACTAGTAATGCTAGCTAGGGACCCTTTTTTTATCCTTCTAAAACTGATGTGAGTTTTAAAATCACTATTAAATTTTAGATGAATTATACTTGAATTTTGATCAAATGGTGATTTTGAAAGCCATATTAACTTTAAAAGAATAAAAAAAGAATAAAAAGATGGTCCCTAATATTATTCTTGTAATACCCCTAATACTAGCCTGAAATAAATGTAAATAAGGTAATTTACATGCATGAAGCTGGGTTTATGGTCATAATTAAGGGCAAAATGAGAGAGCACGTTAAGATTATATGAGGAAGGAATTTATTGATGTGATATAAAGTAAAAAAAAAAAAAAAAAATTTGTGAGAGAAAAGTGAAAAAAATTATTTGGTAATGTGAAAAAAATAAAATTTGAAGTTAAATTTTTTAAAAGAAAACTGAAAAATGCTTTGCCGAACACTGTGAGTGGACCGTCCTGTGAGAACATAATGAGACCATCCATATCCGATCACCCCACTCTTTTCAATATTTATTTTCTTAATCTTTTAAATTTGTCCCTGTGGTGGACAAAACAAAATGACTCATAGTTCTAATTAGCTTAAATCCAACTGATCCACGTGTGAATTTGAAATCCATGGAATGTTTTATTTTTTAAGAAATGCTATTTTATATTTTTATATATATTTTTTATAATATATTCGGTTGATGTGATATGTTTAATTCACTTTTTATTTTTTATTTTTATAATTTTTAATAAAATTAATTTAAAAATGGATCAAGCGTGAATGCAAAATAGTTTTTTTTTTTTTTTTTTTTTTCAACACTCCATGAAATGTATTTTGATTACAATCATTTTACAAAGTACACAAAATTCCTTCAAATTGGTTTGAAGAAAAAAAAATTTCAACCTACTCTAATAAAAAGAAGGGAAATGTTAGGTATTTTTTCAGTGTTTTCTTGGTATTCTCTCAACTGTGATATGACTTTTAAAATCACTAATAGATTAAAAATCAATAATGATAATCTTAAATTTAACCATGATTTTAAAAGTCATATCACAGTTTGAGAACACAAGAAGAACACCTAGCATTTCTCTAAAAAAAAATAATCTAACATGTTATATTAAAGGACATTTGACATTTATTATAGTAGGTTGGAGAAAGTTTTTATCTTTTATAAAAAAAAAAAAAAAAATGATATGTGCTCTTCTGGTCGTAAATTGACATTTTTAAAAAAAATTCAAATGAAAAAAATAAAGACTTTTTGTTTTTTTTTGTTTCACTTAAAAAAATTAATATTCATTTAAAATCAATAGAACACAAGAAATAATCATACATTTCTTTTTTACAAATGAGAAAAAAGAAAATTCAATTTCACACGTCCGGTGGGAAACCAAGCACCTGTCATTCCCCGTATGATGACGGGTCAATTTACACGGAGATGCGTGTCACCGACATCGCAGTCAAATTGGACCATCTGCTCCTCTGCAAGTTAGCCGCAACCATCTTTGACTTTGGTTCTCTTTTTCTTTTTTGCTTTTTCCTCCTTTCCAGGTCGACAGACCACAATACTGGGCCTTTGAAACTGTGGAAAAGATTGGGCCAGTTGCTTGCAAACTTGATCAGTCTAATGGGTCTAAAATTCATCCTTGTTCCCATTTCTCATGTTCTACGAGGTAATAGTGTCTACTAATTTCCCAGCATTCTTGGAGAATGGTAATTCGGGTTGGTTGGTGTGTCTCATTGATTGACCCACTAACCCGTTAAGGGTTAATTCCAACACAATTCATTTAGTTAAACGGGTTAAATCTATTGACTATGATACAACCTATTTAAATAGGCAAGTGACATTGTACGACCCATTTGATAAATATGTTGTGTTGAGTTGATTAGAGCTTGGCAATTTTGATACGACCCGACAACTCGACTTGAACACGATACAAAATTATCGGGTTTGATTTTACTCTAAACGGGTCGACCTGTTTATGACCTGTTTATTTTGCTCTTAACGGGTCAACCTGCAGGTCACCCGTTGGTGATTTGTTACACTCGTTTATTTATTTATTTATTTTTTATTTACCTTTAACGGGTTTGGGTAATCACTTTCATTTTCAAAAAAAAAAAAAAAAAAAATTTCACTTTCTTGGCTAAACGGGTTAAGCGGGTCGTGTTGGGTGATCTAAGAAATTGTTGTGTCTGGGTTTGGTGGGGCCGACCCGTTGGCAAAACGGGTCGTATTTGAATTTACCCTAAACAAGTCGCGGGTCATTATGGATTGACCTACCGACCTATTTTGCCACCTCTAGATTCGACCAAGCCGTATAACCCTACGAGTTACTGGGGACTGATTTGTTATACCAATTTCCTTTTCTTTCTTCTTTCTTGTTGCCAACTGCACAAATGTGGCATGTTGTAATGAGATCCGCAAGCTTGCTTGCACCATTTGCTCAAATCTGGCTTCTTGTAATGAGAAACGCAAGCTTGCTTCTACCCGGTAATTTCTCACTTGTCTGCGTTCCAGAAATTTTTCGTCATTATTCACATTCCTTAAGCAACTGAGCCTTTCTATATATGAGAGATATTTTTGTCTTTAAAATTTTTGAGGAGACAAACATATTGGTTCAATATAACTAACCGGTGGAAAGGATCTTAATTCTTATTTTGAGGTGTCTACCCTACACGGCAAAAACTTTACATAAGAGCATTATTTGCAGCCTCAGCAAAATTATTTTTAGTTATTTTAGTGAGGTAATTTGGTGAAAATGTCTAAAAAGCCTCATCACTTTAATAGAAAAAAAATAGTGGGTGAACAGAGTTTGAACTATTTACTCACCCATTGAATAAAAAAATAATTTTCTTAGAGCATTCCTAGTAGCCTTACCAAATTTTACTCACCCACTTTTGGTTATTTTGACAACTCACATTTTTAGAGTACCCACAGCAACCTCACTATTTTGACAATCCACTTTTACTGTTCTATTTAAATATTATTTTTCAAAGATATGTTTATTCTTTCTTTAACTTTTATATTTTTGAATGTTTGTATTTTTTCAATGGTCTATTTTAAGTATATTTGTCTTATTCTAATGGTAATATTTTTAAAAATTTGTAATTTTTCTAATGGTCAGAAATGGCGAGACTCGAATTGATGAAGGATGAAATGCTGGAGAGAAATGACGCTCAGAAATGGCACCAAATGCTGAGAGAAAAGAAAAAGAGAAGGGAGAGAGGCTGCAGAGAAAAGGAAAAGAAAAAGAAAAAAAAGAGAGAAATGAAAAGTATAAAAGAAGAGAGAGAAATAAGTTGTTTAATCAATAGACGAGTGAATAATACTTTTTTATATTTGATAAGTACTGTTTATTTTACTATTTTTTTTTTGTTAAAGTAGTGAATTTGAACAATGGAGATTTAAACCACTTTTGTTAAATTCCCTCACCAAAATAACCAAAAAATGATTTTGGTGAGACTGCATTAAAATACATAAAATTAAACTTTTGGTTATTTTGGTAAGTAAAATTTGGTGATGATGCTATTAATGCTCTAAAAAATAGCACTATTTGCAGCCTCACCAAAATTATTTTTTGGTTATTTTGATGAGTCAATTCGGTGAAAATGCCTAAAACGTCTCATTTTCAGACCCACCACTTTGATAAAAAAGAAAAAAGAAAAAAGAAAAAAGAGAGTGAGTACTATTCACTCACCAATTGAATAAAAATGGTTTCTCTCTCCTCCTTTAATAGTAAAAAAAAAAAAAATTGTTGTAAAAGAATATTTAAATGGAATAATGAAAGTAGATTATTAAAATAGTGAAGCAGTTGGGATGCTTTAAAAAAATAAATAATTAAAATAGAAAAAAAAATGTACTTTTAATTATTTTGGTGAATAAAATTTAGTGATGGTCTAAAGATTAGAAAAGAAAGATTATTAATAAAATAATATATAATCTTCTTATACGGCGTGTCGCGTATCTATCCATCAAATGGATGATGAACAGAGATAAACGGCGTATCGTTCGGTGGGAAACACAATATTTTAAGGAAAAAAAATATTCACTCACTCAGTACCGACATTCTGAGAGCTTCCCAGAGTGTGAAGTGAAGCCTCCTCTGCTCTTTCCTTTTACAACAGAACATGAAAAAGTACAACCTGGGATGTTGTTGTTCATCTTCAACATGTCTCATGCTCATATTTCTGGCCTCAAACCTCGCATGTGTACAAGGTTTTGACTCTCTTTTACAGCTCCCACAATCTGGGTCGGCCAGGATGCGGCCTAGATCCAAACGGGTCCTTTTTCTTGGCGACTTTGGTGCACAAGGAGATGGCCTTCATGATGATACAAAGGTATAGAAAATCCTTCAACTTGGGTTTCTTTTTCAGCTTCTTATAAAAGTATGTTTTTACTTTACCCGGGCGACCTATCATTATTTGAATTCAAAATATATTCTTTTTATAATGTATGCGAGCTGTCATTCTAAATTGATTAATCAATGGAGGTTGTTAAATAATATTCGAAGTTTTTTTTTGAGGAGGGGGAGGAATAATCAAATCAAATCAAATATTAATTAATTAATTAATATTGATTAATCATTGGGATTTAGGAAGAGGGTTGGAAATACATTGCTCAAATCTTGTTGTTGAGTAATACTTTGATGATATCAGGCCTTCAAGGATGCTTGGGAAATAGCCTGTTCTTTCTCTCCAAGAGCAAGAATTGTAATTCCTGCTGGAAGAACTTTTCTGATTCATCCTATTGACATTGCTGGGCCTTGCCGATCAAAAATCACATTACAAGTATGTTCAAATTTCTGTTTATAACCAAATTAGACAAAAATAATTTATATAAGATTATTGATATATTCAGTTTATTGGGTTATATTGTTAATAGATCTCTGGTACAATCATGGCACCCAAAGATCCTGGTGCCTGGTTTGGTATGAATCGACGTAAATGGCTCTACTTCCATGGGGTGAACCACCTTACTGTAGAAGGAGGAGGCACAATCAATGGGATGGGACAGGAATGGTGGGCACGGTCTTGCAAGACCAACTCCACAAATGTATTCATGTCTTGCTCCTTCAACCTGTTTCTTTTAAAGATTATATTGTTTGTCTGCTTATAATCACGATGGTTAAATCATCACTTATCCTTAAAAAAGGATGAATCTAATCATTTAATTATATTCTAATTCTCCCCTTCCAAGTGAAGCTCAACATGTGAAATATTTAACTGAAATGGGGGATAAACTATTGAATCAGGGTTCGAACTCAAGACCTTTGTTTTGAAAACCTTTAATCATTTTAATTATATTCTAACAGTGGCTTCTTATTGTCTTGTGGCAGCCATGTCATCATGCTCCGACGGTTAGTGCTGCTGTGTTTTTGGAGAAATTTTCAGTTGGTTTCATTGATTTGATTGTTTCTGCTTTCCATTCTTTCCATTTTTTTTTCTCCTAATATACTACAAAGAATTACACCGCAGGCCTTTACTTTCCATAGGTGCAAGTATTTGCATGTGAAGCACCTCAAGGTGGTTAATAGTCAACAAATGCACATGTCATTCACCAAGTGTCTTCGGGTTGTTGCAGCCCATCTCGATGTGATAGCACCTGCACGTAGCCCTAACACTGATGGAATTCACATCAGTGCTTCAAAAGGTGTTGAGGTCAAGGATAGCATAATCAGAACAGGTTGGTTATAACATAACACAAAAGGAGTTAAATCAGTTGGTTTTAGCCAAAGTTTCCAATAACATAGGCTCGTTTGATAACGTTTTTTAGAATGCACCTTTTAATTTTAGGTTGAAAAAATGGTCTAATGTGACATAAAGCTGAAAGTAGTTTTGTGTTTAAAGGTGTTGGCAAACGAGGCGGTTTTTGAAACTCCCTTTCACATAATTTTTCAGAAGAATGAACTTCAGACTACATAGCTAAGGCTTATATGGATGAGATTTTCATGCTAACATGCTTATTTGTGGTTTAGCTTTGAATATACAGATGCCTAGATTTTGACTGCCTTGAAACAAAATGTATCACTGAAATTCAAAGATAAATGTGTTCTTCCATTTAGCTGTTTCTTCATTTTCTAATCAACCCAAAAAAGAAGAAAAAAAACTGCAGCATATTTCATTTACTGAAGTTCATAAATTTCTTTTCCATCCAAACAATGCACTGCTAATTGTCTTATGGAGAGATCTTAAACTGACTCTAGGGGATGACTGCATCTCTATTGTCAGCAACTCTTCACGGATCCGGATCAGAAACATTATCTGTGGCCCTGGTCATGGCATAAGGTAGACGAAATGCTCACTTCCAACAAGTTAGAACCAGGGATATCATGAACACCTTAACTAATTCTGATCTACATCTTTCAGTATCGGAAGCCTGGGAAAATCAAACTCATGGTCACAGGTGCATGATGTAGTGGTTGATGGAGCTTTCCTCACCAACACTGCAAATGGGGTGAGGATCAAAACATGGCAGGTAATCTTCTTCTCCAACCTTGCATCTCTCTCTCTCTCTCTCTCTCTCTCTTGCAGAACATACAAGCACTAATTCATGGTTGATTGAATCCATGTTTTCTTATGTCTTCATCAGGGAGGTAGTGGTTTTGCAACTGGGATTTCCTTCCAGAATGTGCTGATGGAAAACGTATCCAATCCAATAATAGTAGATCAATATTATTGTGATTCAAGGCATCCATGTGCAAATCAGGTGAGATTAAGCTAAGTCTTTCTGGTGTAATAGCGTAGATGTAGCTAGCGCTTCTTTATTTCGTTAAACTGTAGTATCCCGACCACTCCTTAAAAGGGTGTAGAGATGGTCGGCTAACCCCTTGGGAATGGTCGACCATGCCCACAGCTGTCTTGGGGTGGCCATCCCTTAATGGTTTTTTTTTAGTGCTTAAGTGGCTCAATTTGGGCCGTTCATTCAAAATGAACAGCCTAAATGGAGGGAATTGTAGATAGAGCTGATTAAAGTAGAATATAATATCATAGGCTAATATGTATTATCCTGTGGGCATGCAGACTTTGGCTGTAAAAGTGGCGAATATATCCTTCATGCACATCAGAGGGACTTCAGCTACAGAGGAAGCAATAAAATTAAGTTGCAGTGATGACTTCCCATGTGAAGGGTTATACTTGGAAGACATTCAACTTGTATCAAGCTGTGGGGGAATTACAAGATCTTTTTGTTGGAAAGCGTATGGGTCGAGTTCGGGTTTGGTAAACCCACCTGCTTGCTTTTCTTGTAGTGAAAGCTACATTAACCAGAAAGTCTTACTGGATTCTGGCATTCATTCCATCTGAAGAGAGATCATTCAGTTTTGAATTTGTATAGAAGAATAGCAAAGAGATCAACTCTTGTGCAGATATACGGCATGACTTTGTGGGGTTCAATATACCTAATTCGTACATAAATTCCTCGATGATTCCTTCTTCCTATTATATGTAAATCATTGAAGGACTATACTCAATAAACAAAGCATAATTTAGCGAAATTCATCAATGCTATTGCTGTGCTTTTCCTCTTTCTGCTATGTTGTTCAATGGGAGGAGCTTTCTGCAATGTGTATGATACCAATTGTGCATACAGAAAAACTATATATATATATATATATATATATTATCCTTTATAAAATGCCAAAAGAAATAAAACCAAGAGCTTCATAGAAAATAATTCATATATCTCGTTCATATAAGATTCAAAAGCAATTGCATGGGAGGAGCCGAACCATTCTTGAAATATTAGCTATTCGCCTAGAAGATGATACCCCAAATTAAACCGAACATCCTTTTCCAATCTTAAGCAAAGAACCTTCATTTCCAACAGTCAATTGCAGTAGTGGAACTCATTCTGTCAAGTCTGAAAACCTGCATATCAACATCACTAGAGTGTCCAGCTCCAAAACTAGCAAACACCAAGCTTGGGGCATCCCTCAGCAAGAGGTAAGTCCAAGTTTTCTACGGTTCGGAATGTTTTGGGAAGCATCTTATCAACATAAATGGTTCCATCCAAATGATCACACTCATGCTGTAAAATTCGGGCCTGCCAGCCTGATGCATCTATCTTAATGGGTTGGCCATAACGATCCAAACCTGCAACCTCAACATCGAGATACCGCTCTACCACTGCCCTGAATCCATCAACACTGCATGTCCCAATACAAGAAGATCACCAATCATAGGTGATGAAATCTCATCAATATCATGGTTGAGCTACAAATGGAAGTTCAACAGTACAACAAGACATACATTTTAAATGTGTAGCATTTCTTATAATTCGTCAATTCAAAATGTCAACTTACAACACAATAGAACTACAATGTTGTAACAAAATTTTGAGTATTATTCATCCAAAAAAATAGATTTGTGTACCAAAAACTCATTAAAGGCATGCTGGATCCTATCATGTTATAAACTAATTGACACTAGGACAGTCATTCTTGTACTGACAAAGGACTATCACATCTTTTTTTTTTTTTTTTTTTATAAGCAAGAGAACTTCATTAAAACACAAAAGGGTGGATCCAAGTACACATGAAATATACAAGAGAAACACCTAACCATAAAAGGAAAAAAGATTAAAAAAAAAATCATAAAAACATGAAATATGAAAACACTCATAAGCAACCATCCATGGGTATAGGGAATGGAAGAAGAAGGCCTTTAATTCCACCATTGTCCTCTCACCATTTGGTATAGGGTATTGATGTAGCGTTTTTGGAGAGAAAGAAATGATCCATGGGCAGGAAGGACTACCACATTAAGTGCACCTTTCATTACTAAATTTTCAAATAGCCTTAACAAGGAGTACCGCTCCACCATTTTTCACTACCCAGATGGTAAGCAGAAGCTGAAATTTCTCCATGCAACCAAGGGGCATTGGACACGGCAAGGAAATGAATCTGGAGCATGTAGAAAGCAGCCAGTGGGGGCAAAAGCTCATATCAAGATAGATGCAGGAAAACAGTCTTACTCAAGAAATTATAGAAAATAATACATACCCCATTCAGCTAAGAGAGAATACTAGTACAGGAAGGACCAACATCATTTCTCTGTAATATCTGACTACCCCGTAAGTTACTTCCATAAGAGAGGAGTTTAAATAGTCATTTTCAGCAAAGGGAGCAATATTTTTGCTCATACACAAGCATTGAGTTTATTTTCAATTTAGCTTAGTAATAGAAGAAACATTTAGCTGTTCTACATGATAGGTGTTGTCTTGCTCCTGGAGGAATGCTACACTTACTTCCATTTCTTTACATAATTTTTTCACACCTATAGGTGGCTTTTAAAACTACCATTGGATCAAAATCCAATAAAGATCCATCTCATATCCAATGGTGGATTTAAAAGCCACTTATGGGTGTGAAAAAATTGTGTAAAAAAGTAGGAGTAAGTTTATCATTATTCCTTGCTCCTAAGCTCCTCTTCAATCTTATAAATGTGATGCAAATTTCATACAAATTTTCGGTGGGTAAGCTTCACTCAAGCATTAGACATTAAGGTTGAGTTAAATCTGATGACTTCACCTACCTACTCAAACCCACGTTTTGAAAGTTCTCTTGGTTTACCAATCAAATGTAATCATACAAATAACCATTCGAGGGATAGGCCTCCCATTAATATTAGGGCAAACAACTGCTTGAAAACTATATATTAAGTATTATCCCAGAGATTTCAGTGCTCAATACTCCTTAATTTTGCAAATCATCCTACAAAGCCAACTTCTTCCATCTCACTCAAGTCCATCCATTCAATTTCCATCCTTATGCTTTTAATAATCTATCGACGATTACGTATCAAAAAAAAAAAAATCACGTGAAAGGTAAATCAGTCTTTAGAAAATTGAACCTTTGAGGAAACGTCATAGATGCAAATGGTGAAACAAGATTGGTCATAGGATCTCATGAGATGATGTTGCCATCACATGTGTTGAGGCCAAAGGTGGGACCACCTCGTGTACCTAGGGGTGAAAAGGCAGGCGGTTATTAACTGTCTGCTAGCCTCTAACTGCTAACTGCACTAACCACTAACCACTTTTGAAGGCGGTTAGGAAAAGCCGCTAACCGTCTAGGCGGTTACGGTTAACGGTTTCAGGTGTTTTCAAAACCGCTAACGGCCTATATATATAGAAACGATGTCGTATATAGTAGGGAATTATCGTATTACCCCTACGTGTACCCACCCTAGAAGGATAAACTCTGGACCCATGTAATGCACGGTATGCACCCACACCACATGAATCGTTTTAGTTTGGCTTTCGCCAGGGGTGTGGCTCCAAGGAGTTGTTTGCACCCCTTGTGGTTAAAAAAACTACCTAATTTTTGGATAGTTACATGTGTTTTTTTTTTTTGGATATGCTCTGATTTAGATTTAGATCCTTCAAAGAGGCACTGTTGGACAAGTTAAAACATTAGACTACAGCATGTACAAATGACAAATATTCAATTAATCACGATGTTACAGGAAAAGGCAATCAATGTACTAAAGCTTGTAATCTAGTTCCCATCTCACACATCACACAATGAGTTCAACAAAGTTAAAAACAACAAAGGGTCGTAGAAAAACAGACAACTATGCTATGGACTTAAAAAGAAAAGAAAAGAAAAAAAAGAAACAAAAACACCATACAAATTACTCCTAAGTGTTTGTATTTTACCTCAGGCACCCTTCGAAAAATACAGCAGTCCGGTTGCTCTTCTTCTTAAGCTTTGGGTTTAAAATGACCTGCCTCGAAAGAACTAATAAATTGTAATTGTCAAGTGAAAGTTCTTGGATGCTACAAATATCAGTATCATTTGAATTTTAACATTGCCTGTAGAATCACATACCAGAAGATCAAAAGGTCGTCTATCTTGTGCTTTAGTCACTTCCTTGGGTGCATAACTAATATATTCTTTTGTATCTTCTAAAACTATTATCTGCAGAAATAAAATGATAGGATAGTCAACAAGGAGGATACCCACTCTCCCTCAATGTCGGTTTTGCCGGGATGCACGGTAATATAAAAAGAGTTGAATTCAAATTACAATCTTCACTGCAGCAATTAACAACAAAATGTGGTCACTGGATGGGTTCCCCAATTTAGATTCATGTATAAATATGTCAACAGAAAGAAAAGGGTAATCATTGAAACAATAAGATGATACTTCTACTTGAGATCAAGATGCGAGACAAGTAAAATGGGGTACAACTGCAAGACTAATTCCTTTATCTCCATTTTATTTCTTACATTGTCATATGAGACCTTGAAAGATGTTAATCCTGAATTTTCCTTCCTATGCGGTAAATTCCAGTGCGTGAAAAAAGAAGAAGCAGGCAAATGACCAAGTCTAAAAAAAGTGCAATCTTATCCACCATTGTAGCTTGAAGTTAGCCATTACCAATACATACACTCTCTCATTACTCAAAGCAATATGCTCAATATTTAGCTTCAACATCAGCCAAAGACACAGTACGGATCACCATACTCCCATATAGTTATTGGTAGCATAATTTGTAATTTAAAACGACGCCTGAGAAAACCAAAATGTCCACCCAACTGAACTCGATACCAAAACAAACACAACAATTATGAAACCCATATTTGCCACACTTCATGTTTTCCTTTCTTTTCACGCACTTCCTCAGTAACCAAGCAGAAAATAAGAAATTTACAAGGAAAAAAAGAAACAAAAATTGAAACTGACCCATTAAAGAAAATAAAAAATAAAATTTAAAACTGACCCTTAAGGGGATTCCAATCTGAGGAGCAGCGAGGCCAACCCCAGGAGCCTTCCTCATAACCTTAACCATGTCATCAATTATGTTCTGGATGCGGTCCGACCCAATTTCTCCAACTTCAACTTCGCGGGCCGGTTCATGAAGAACCGGGTCACCCGCCTTCACGATATCGGGCAAGCTCACCTTCTTCTTTTCTCCTAGACCCAGAAGCCACCCTGCTCTGGCAACGGAAGTCGATTCCGAACTGTACGGTTTCCAGGCGGTGAAAGTGGGATTAAAGGGCCGTTTAGGGTTGGGAGATCCGGGTACCGAAATGTGCATTCTGGTTTTCCGAAATATCGGGGTGGTCGTGGCGGGTTTAAGGCATTTATCTGCGAGGAATATCGGGCGGAGACGGAGTGAGTATCGGTGGAGTGTCTCCATGGCCGTTTCCTTATTTTGATTACTTTCTTCTGAGATAAAACTTGTTCCATCAGGGGTGTAACTTGTAAGGCCCAAAGGCAGAAAAGTTACGATTCTGCCACTAGGTACTACTAGGTTGTCTGTGTGTGTGTCTCTGTGGGTGGGTTAAGGTTGGGCTCGGCCTTGAGTTTTGTTCTGGCCCTGGACTTGGTAATAGGGGTGAGCGACTCAATTATCTTTTCTAATTAGCCATTGTTAAAAATAAAAAATAAAAAAAATTTATCCCACATTTCTTAGATAGTAGTTTCAAGAGTTACTTTGAATTGTAACGTCAGCATCGTGGGATAAAAATGTTGTATATGACATTATTAAAAAAAATAAAAATCTAGTAATTGTTAGATCTTGCCACATTAGCTTTGTGAAATATTTGTTGAATGTTTGCTTGGTATCATGGTATATGCAACGTTACTCTAGATACAAACTACTAAAAAGCTATAATGATCGTGGAATTTTAAATTATAATCAATACTAACTTAACATAAATAATGCATGTTAAACTCATCATCCATCCCAGGACCCAAGTTTCTTAGATTGGTCATGACGTTGTCATAAGTGCTCGATAAGATCTAATTGGAATTGAGAATAAGTTTTTCGGTTTCTAATGCAATGATGGGTAATGGATGAATGTTAGCAAAATATGAATTTTGAAAAATATGACTGGTTAGAAAAGAATTTTTTAAAACATGACCGTTGGGGAAGAGACAAATTTGTGAAAATATAACTGTTAAGAAAAGACATTTAAAAAAAAAAAAAGAAAGATTTTTAGGATGTATGTGCTTTAAAATACTGGGTAAATAAAATAGAAAAAATGTGATTCTTTAACTACAATTTAGTTAGAGTGGTGATATAGAATACACTAACGTAAATGAATAGTGCTAACGCTGGTGTACTTTATAATATTATTTTTTTAATATTATTATTTTAATATTTTTTAATATTATTTTTTGTCAAAAAGTACATCAGCGTGAGCACTGTTCACTCACGTTGGTGTACTCTATATCTCCACTCATTTAGTTAAAGTTTCCTATGCCAAAAATAAATGAGCATATATGATTGTTGGAAAAATATGAGTGTTTTAGTTTAAAGTTTCCTATGCCAAAAATAAATGAGCATATATGATTGTTGGAAAAATATGATAGTTAATGACTTAATGTCTGATAATATGAGTGTTGACAATAATATAAAATAAAATAAAATAAAAAAAGAGTAGAGAAGAGATAGGGACTCTATTAGAGTGTGTATAGAAAAAACAGTAGTTAAAGCACTAGAGAATTATACTTTTTAATTATAACATTGCAGGAGATGCTCTAAGAAGTCAACTTGATCCAGGCCCATTAATTTAGGGCTATCAGTTTTTGATATGATTTGCAAATTGAGCATAAAATTAGCGAATTTTGGTTTAAGAAATTGACCCGATTAATTAAATGGGTCGAGATAAAATTGACCAATATAATTTTTTACAGATGTCTTGACTTAACCCAAATTAACTTGACACACAAACACGAATTGCCACTCCTAGTGTAGTAATGTGTAGGGAGTGAGACATAAATATACATAACTGAAAGTATCAAGAAAAGGGGAAAAAGGGTTAGATGGAATAGATGAGGTTGAGGGGGGTATAAAAAAGTTGCAAAAAGTGGGCATGTATCCACAAATAAAGTTGAAGTAGGCATTTTGATCTAGCTTGTTCCAACGACTGTTTTTTCAACACAAAGAAAATTAAGAGATGTAAAGTTTGGTTCCTTTTCTATATGCCCAACATTCCAAGATTGTATATTGTCAAATGGAAAAAGAATATCTCAACCCTATGCATATGCGATCCTTTAATTCTGATGACATTTATGATTTAGCGTGACCCACTTGCCATGCTCATCAAAATATGCCATACATGCATGTGTAATTGATTAAACCATATATCTATATATTTATTCTGTTAACATGTGCATATATACAATACAATGCACCTATACGCAATTATACAGTCAGGTATGGCTGCCATACTATTCTTCAATTCATTAGCTACTCATCTCCCACCAACCTTCTTCCTTTTAATAATTCAACCTATACATTTACATGTGTGCATGTGGGAGAGGAGAGAGATATGATAGCTATAGCTTACGTTTTATATACACACAAATTCATCATCCTAACCTTGCATTATTTATACCTCATATTAAGTAATGTTCATTCAATATTAATCACACTCATTTTATTATGACATGTTTTGGCTGACTAAAACATGTCACGTCAGTCAAGAATAAAAATAAAAGTTTAATTTTAAGGAAGCTGTACTGCATATATTAAATTATTTTTAGGGGCCAAAATAAAGAAAAAAACCTAAAATATCCAGCACCCTCTAACTCCGTCACTAAAGCCGATGTGTAATGGGTTATGAAAAATGGATTTAACTTTGGAGCTGTAAAAAAAACTACAAAAAATCTCCTATAATTTTTTTTTTAAAGGGTCTACATTTAATTTTATTTTCTCTTATCATAAAAAAATTTGAAATTAAATTTAAACAGTTGAAAAACCTAAAAGTCTTGTATAATATATATATATATATATATATTTTTTTTTTTCATATAACACCTGAGCCTAATCCAGCATTACTCTATTCCTTAAAATGGCGATCCGGTCGGCCGATTTTGGTGCTAACCCCCACGTTGGGCCATGTCTTAAGGCGTACAATTGCTTTCAAACGTCCAATCACATGCGTGAGACTTAATTACTTTTTACTCACTTTATTTTCAAAGTCAGCAAAGATGTTCACTTTGGCCACCTCATATTTAACCCTTCCATTAATAATAATAATAATAATAATAATAATAATACCAGTTCTATATATTGAAGAAAAGGATCTGAGGAAGGCAGTCCTTGAGCTTGTTGGTTGAGAGAGAAGAGATGGAGAAAAGCTCCACGCCGCCTCCATTAATGGATGCCCCCACAACTGCAAAACATGGAAGAGAGAGGGGAGCCGATGATTTCAGGGAGAAGGGAGATGCCAAGTGTCATAGTGTGGACAGAAAAGAGGCTCCGGCGGCGGCAAAGAAGGCAGCAGATCAGAGCAAGGCATCCGAAGACATCAACGAAAGCGCCGACGCATTCATCAAGAAGTTCCGGCAACAGCTTTTGATCCAGAGGCTCGAATCCATAGAGAATTACGAGCAAATGCTTGCAAGGGGGCTCTGACGTACCTTTTCTTCTTCATCATCTTCATGCATGTATGTGATATATAATTGGAATATTATTAATAAAGTTGTGTTGTGTTGTGTTATTGTTTCATATGTTGTCTTGTCACCTTCTTTAATTAATAGACATGCATGTTTTAGAGGGATCCGGGTATATATATATGAAAAAATAAAATAAAACTTTTGCCCATTCAAAAAAAAAAAAAAAAAAAATTTATATTTACTTTTTGAGTTTAAATTGCTTTTGTATCGAAATTCATGATTGCTAAAGCTTTAGGGATCCTTATTTTCGTTGATATTAACAGCCCCTCAAGCTCATGGGAGGAGCAATAATCATGAGCTTGTCTCATAAAAGCAGAAATCTAGCAGAGGTCAATCCCGTGGTAAAAATATATGCGCATTGATCATGAATGGAAATATATCGAGCAAGCAACTCCTAATTACGAATTTCTCACAAAATAAAATGGTAATCAATCTCCGTATGCTTTGTTCTAGCATGCAAGATGGGATTAGAGGCAAAGGCTATAACACCCATGTTATCACACCCTAGTTGTGGGGGAGCATTAAGAGAGATATGTAACTCTTTAAATTAATAGTAACCTTAACCAAGACAAGAAAATGGCCGCAGGAAAAGCGTCGGTTGGGGCTGCTGGCAAGAATCTCTTAAGTCAATAAAGCATTCAGAGAGAGTTTTAAGGAGAAATGGAATCTTATCTTATTTGGGGATGGTCTCCCCTAGTCCCGGGCGGCCCAAAAATCTGCTTTTGTGGACAATTTTGCAATAGAAAACGAAGGTTTAGAAAACCACAAAAATACTTGTACACAAGTGAAGTAGAAGATGATCATATATTGTCTCATTAAAAACCAATGTAGAAGAGCCATAAATCTAAGAAAAAAGCTGAAGAACTGATGGTCATTAGTGACTCTATATATATAGGAATGCAATATGGAGTCTTGACTTTGGCTCAATGGATCAAGACTGCGAGGGATTGAGGGAGAGACGAGAGCTGCACTGGCTGGTTGTGAAGCTGGCGAGCTCATAACGACACTCCTAAGCCTCCTACCTGACACAACAAATTGCAACGTGTCTGGTGTCAAAGTCTTGACAGTCTTACTATGATTTTGATTTTTTGATTTGATTTGGTAATTTGAGAGGGAGAGAGAGGGGGAGGGAGAGTGTCAAAGAGTTATCAACTTATTTCGACGTAAAATGGTTTTCGTCGAAAAATATTTTCAGGAAAGCCATTTTCCTTGAAAATATTTACCTTGCACATGGAAAATAATTTTTTTTAATATATATTTTTTTATATATATATTTTTTCTAATAAGGTCGTCGCCAGAATTTGTACGGGACTTATTTGAGACCCCGCAGGGACCTGTACGGGACCCTGCTGGAACTTAACTGAGACTTGTCCTGGACCTCGCCCGGGACCTGACCGGGACTTGTTCGGGACCCACCCGAAACTTGCCCGGGACTTGACCGGGACTTGCTCGGTACATGCCCGGGACTTGACCTGGACCCCGCCGGGACTTAACTGGGACCCGCTTGAGACTTGCTTGGGACCCCGTTGGGATTTGGCTGGAACCCACTCGGGGCCTGCCGGGACTTGACTGGGACTCGCCCGGGACCTGACTGGGCAAGTCCTGGTCAAGTCTCGTGCAGGTCTCGGGGGGTATCGGTCAAGTCCCTCGCAGGTCCCGGGCGGGTCCCAGTCAAGTCCTTGTCAGTTCTCGGGCGGGTCCCGGTCAAGTCTCATGACAGGTCCCAGGCGGGTCCCGCCAGGGTCCTGGGCAAGTCCCGGGAGGGTCTCAGTCAAGTCTCGGGCTGGTCCTGCCGAGGTCCCGGGTGGGTCTCGGTCAAGTCCTAGGCGGGTCCTGGACAAGTCTTGGGTAAGTCTCGGGCGGGTCCCGGTCAAGTCCCGATCAGTTTCAGGGTGGGTCCAGGTCAAGTCCAGGGCGAGTCCCGGTCAAGTCCCTGGAGGGTCCCAGTCAGGTCTCGGGCGGGTCCCGGTCAAGTCCCAACGAAGTTCTGGGCGGGTCTTAACAAGATCCATCGATTTAAGAATGAGATGCTCATAGTCGGAAAATGATTTACGGTTTTCAAAACCGTAAACCATTTTCCGAAAATTAAAGAAGAATTTTCGGTCAAAAGGAAAATATTTTCCGTTGACCACTATTTTACGTAAAATGAGAAAATCATTTTCTGGAAACCATTTTACGTCGAAGTAAGCTGAGCCTGAATTTATATTTGTAATCTCTATGTTATCTCCTATAATAGTTTTATCTATATATACAAATCCCTAACCACAATTGATGGTAAGGCAGTATAACCCAAACACTAGTGTTATGATATTATCACAACAAATGTTATCCTTATCTTCACTTAAATGTACGTTTAAATTCTTGATAACATGGAGAGAGTTATCCGCTGATAACTCTCTAACAGAGAGGGGTTCATTGGGCATTGGTTTTTTTTTTTTTTTTTTTTTTTGTGTGATAACGCACCAAAAGTGTTTTATTTATTTATTTATTTTTATATTTTTTTTTCTTCACAAACCTGTCATATTTTTTTTTAATATATATATTTGAAAAAAAGTTCATATACCACTTTTAACTATTACCTAATTGACAACATCCTCTCCAAATTTTTAATAGTGACAATGTCCCCAAAACTACCACATATTGTCAATGTTTCCCTAATGATGAAAATATCCTTAATAACATTAAAATTAAAAATTAAAAAAACTAAAAATAAAAAAAAAATGAAAAGAAGGAGTGGAATTTATTATTATTTTTCTTTAAAAAAAAATCGTTTGTATTAAAGATTTTTTTTTTTTTTTTGGTTTTAATTTTTTGTTTTTTGTTTTATTAAATTTATAGGGGTATTTTTGTCTTATTAATAAAAATTTAGGGCCATCGTTGTCTTTTAGCTAGCCTTGTCAATTTTTTGGTAGCTTAGGGGAAACATTCTCAATTATGTGGTAGTTTAAGGAGATAGATTTTTTCCTAATATATATATATATATATATATATATACTATTTACTAATGCTACCAATACTATTACTATTTTGAGGCCTTATTCTATTGTGGGTCTTAAACAACTGTGTAAATTGCCTAGTGGAAGAGCCGGGCATGCTTTGTCAATTTAAATCTACATCATCCCGGAAATTCTGAATCATACATAGTTTATATAAGAGGTATTATCATAATATATTAATCTAAAGAGTAATGCTATATGTTACATTTTTATCTCACAACTATTATAAAATGTGAATATGGTACTCTCAATCAACCCTTAGATTTATTTATTTTTAATAAAGATTGATCCAAAGGTTGGTTCGAACTCTCAACTAGTCAACCTTGTGGGATTATTGCAGATTAAAAATATAGCTTCTAGCATTACTCTAATGTAAAATTGAAAACATTTTAGTCACTATATTTTAAGAGAAATTTCTAAAATGAAAGGAATAAAAAGATCCTTTAAGGTTATTAGAACAAATTCTTTTCATTTGACCTCATGATATGAACCAACTAGTACAAAAAGAAAAATGAATGGATATATTGGATACTTCGAGTGAGCCGTAACCTCCAATAGCTACTACGAGGGATCCTTGATCTCCCAAATACAGTAAACTGTATTGTAGAAAATAATCATTTAACTTACTTTATATATCAGAAACACCCTTTATTAATACAAATGACCATATTAAAGTAGATAAATGTCACAAACAGGTCACTCGGGACTTCGTTAACCCAACCAAGAATGGATCAAGGGCTTGAATAGACTATATGGAGTTGAACTATGACATGTTTATCTTAATTATCATGTATTATATCTATATTGCATCGTCATGTCACATTATTGTCCAACTGAGAATCTTACCCTAATACTGTTTTTGTTTTGTAAGCCCTCTGCCAAATGATCACCAAGTTTACTCCATAAATACATTTAATGCATATGAATTGTAATCACTAAGTGTTGGACTAACGCTTGTACCTTTTTACTTGTAAAACATGTATTGTTTTATAGTTGATTGTTTGAGGATGATGAAAACTGTGGAGATGAAACCATTTTTCCTGAAAGTCTCGGAAGACTTGGCTTGACTCATTTTTGAGGAGTTAGATCGTGGATTATCTAACCTTTTGATGACAGAGCGAGTATAAAAGATTGATCATTTCTGAAACGAGTTGCATGATGTTTATTTGAATTAGTATGTTTGGAGTAAGGGTCCTCAGATTGACTATGACCGTGTTGTTGAGGTTATTCAAGATTGTGATCTAACTTATGAAGACCTTAATGAGCTTAACTTTTGATCTCGTTGAACTTTGTTTAATGCTTTACTACCTTTTTAGTCTGGATTTGTAATATTTTCTTACTTGATGAATGATCTTAAATCGTAACACTTGATGGATATCTATTTATATTTGAATTAGTATTTTTGGAGTAAGGGTCCTTAGATTGACTAAGACTGTGTTGTTGAGATTATTCAAGATTGTGATCTAACTTATGAAGACCTTAATGAGCTTAAATTTTGATCTCGTTGAACTTGTTTAATGCTTTATTGGATTTGCAATATTTTCTTAGTTGATGAACTTAAATTGTAACACTTGATGGATATCTATCTATATTATATGTAGGGTTAAATACTCTTTTGCCCCCTAAGGTTTTAACACTTTATTTTTTTTCCTTTAGGATTTTATTTTTATCACAAGAGGTACCTGTAGTTTTCATAAAGACCAAGATGGTACCTCTATTAAAATTCTGTCCAAAACTTAACGGAACATCATGTCAGCACCAATCAAATGTCACTACGTGTCATATAATTAATTTTTAAAAAAATTAAAAAGATTATATATATATATATATATAAAGAAAAAAGAAAAAAAATTTGGGGTGGCTACATTTGGAGGGTGGCTGGCCACCCCCATCTGGTCGGTTTGGGAGTGGTGAGCTACCCCCATAGTTGGATGGGAGTGGTCGAGGGAGTGAGAGCTATCTTATGTGGGCGAGGCCAAACTTGCGGCAAACCCACATCTTTGTGGGAAACATAGTATCAATAGACGTAGCTGGATGAGCAAGTTACCTGGATCGCATTGTTATACAAATCATGAAGCCTAGAGGCAGCCTCTCGACCAACATAATGATATTATACGTAGAACTGGTTAGCATCGGCAGAGGTATTTCAGAATTTGAAATCACGGTGAACCCTGGTGGTGTATTGGGTGACAAATTCAGATATGGATGCCTCAGAATAGACACGAGGGTCGTATTGGGTGACAAATTCAGATATGGATGCCTCAGAATAGTCACGAGGGTCGTTCTATAGAACGTTGATGGAAAAGGGCAAGAAAAAGAGATGCGTTTCCTCTAGATGGCCGAGCCACATCTGGCAGTGGGGGTGGCTCACCACCCCCCAATGAGCCTAATGGGGGTGGCCAGGCCACTCCATTGCCAAAGGGGGCGGCCGAAACCACCCCAAACCCAATGGGGGTGATTTCAGCCACCCCTTGGGCTCTTTCCATTTTTTTTTTTTGAAAAAAATATAATTTTTCAATCTTTTTATTTTTTAAATTAATTATATGACATGTAGCGATATTTGATTGGTGCTTACATGACATTCTATTAAGTTTTGGACAAAATTTTAACAAAAATACCATTTTAGTCTTTATGAAAACCATAAGTACCTTTTGTGATAAAAATGAAACCCTAAGAGAGAGAAAAATAAAGTGTTGAAACTATAGGGAACAAAAAAATATTTAACCCTTATATGTATTTTTTTATATTTTCATGTTGTATGCTGTTAAGTGTCATCTGCTGCAAGCATAATCTTTGTTAATCTCCAAAACAAAGTAAAATGGATTGTAAAGAACAATAATTTGAAACGCCCCTTAAATAATATAAATGACCATAAATTACTATTAAACTCCTACCCTCTCAACATGAGAGATATTTTAATATTCTACTATTTATCATGATGTATGACTTTAGTACTTCTCCAATCCCAACCTCTCTCTTTCCTCCCCCCACTCATGCATCCAATTTCTACACGCGTCTCTTGTCAATATGATGTTTGACTTCAGTATTTATTAATTTATGGTCTCAACACGTCTCTTGTCAACAAAAGCAAATCCTTATTTGCTTTTGAAACGTGATCCAACAGTCTCCAAACGTGTGCTGTAATAACCAGTTTCTCAAAAGATTAATATTCCACACAATTGATTAATACTTTTACCCTTAATCGTTATCATATTGAAAAGATAATAAATAACTCATAATTATCAAAAATTCCAATTCAACCCCTAATTTTGGAATAGCTTTGTAAATGATTCTTGAAAACTCAAATTAGACCAATAGTTTATTTAAATAATAGCACAAATATAGCTAATATTTTCTCTGAATTATCTCAAGTTGCATTAATCATAGAGTAAATTAGGTGTGAACAACGTGGTTTTGAAGATTTGAGATCATAATTTGCAAGACAGCTCATTGAGATGAAAAAGTTGGAAAAAGCAAACAATTTCCCATTTGGATTTTTAAATTTGTCTTCATCACAAATAGAAAACGAAACACAAGAAGTAGAAGAAAACAAGCAAATACGAGTCCCGATGATTTTTTTTAATTTTTATTATTATTATTATTGGCACTCCAGTGACCCCACCAAACGCCCTCCTCCTACTCCTCCTCCTCTACAGTTCTACTGATGGACGACTCGGATCTGCTGCTGCTGATGTATCATCTGGAGGTTTACGCGCGAGCATGATCGAGCCATCTCGCCCGCTAATGGGACCACGGGAAGGTTGTCGCAGTTGCATATCTCCACCATGAACCCATCAGGATCGTGGAAGAAGATCTGATCAACGTGGATCCCGCCTTCCTCTACCATCGCCCGCGCGTACTTGATCCCCATCTCCTTCAGCTTCTTCTCAACCGCGCCCATGCTCTCACACTACAAATATTCAACCTCAACAATTTTAATCATCATTTAATTAATCACGTAATTAATTATTCCCAGCATAATTAATTTTGGTTTCTGGCTCAACAGGATATTTGTTTTGTCTTTTAATCAAGAGACAAATTAATAAGTAGTTTCTGGCACAGCATATATATATATATATATATATATATATATATATATATATTTGTTTTGTCTTTTAATGAAGAGACAAATTAAAAAGTAGCAGTTCCAAAAGTTGGCAAAAGTTGAGAGCATGCACGAACCAATAAGTGCATGGCAACATGTTTAAATATGATTAAACTTGCTCGATTATATTAAAATAATATAAATTAAACAACTAAATTAGTTTTTTTTTTTTTTTTAATTGATTCGAAGTTTCTGAGATATTTGATAAGTGATATTTGAACTACTGGTATCTGTACTAAAAGATCTTGCCACTTAGTTTAAATATGATTAAACTTACTTGATTATATTAAAAAATATAAATTAATTCATTTTTATTGATTCAAGTTTATGAGAAAGTTGATAATTATAGTGTTAGAATATAAATTATAGAAAAATAATAGGTGTTCCCAAGTAAATATTATTTTCTAAAAATAAAAAGTAAGGTCATTTTTTTTTTAAAAAAAAATAATAATATCAAGTGAGACCATGAGAATACAAGAAAAATGCATCTAACATTCCTCTAAATTAAATTATAAAATTAGTAATTTAGGTTTTTTTTTTAAAAAAAATAATATCCAAGAAGATGACCAGGAGAATACAAGAAAAACACATAACATTACCTAAATTAAATTATAAAATTAGTAAGTTCAGCTTTTAACACAATTGATAATTTAATAAAATAAAATGGGTAGACTGAAGATCTGATTCAATGGAATGATTTATGTTTTCCTTTCTGGTGCATAAAGGATATTTTAACACCAATTGACATGTTTAGTTATGTTTTCGAAACTCGATTCTGAAAACTTTTTTCAAGAATAAAAAGAAAACTCTCAAACCCCTTGAAAACTTGAAAGAAAAAAAAAAAAAACTCACAAACAAAATATTCTAGTCCAACAATGAAAATTTTCCTCAAGCATAGAGTAATAGTATATATATATTTTTTCTCTCTCTGCGTTCCCAATGCCTGAATTTTGTTTCTGCACCTTCCTTTATCACTTGTTTGTTTAGTTTTTCTTTCCCTTTTGTTACTCTAAAGAAAGAAAATTACCTGAAAAGAGATATGATTATCCTTTGGATTAATTTCAGTCTTCTTTGGCATGTTCTCAGGAGTCTCTGATTGCAGTAGATGTATTCCGATCCCGAAGCCAAATAACCTGTTATAAGAACACACACAGAGAAATGAAACCTCCATTAAAGAAACTTTTCTCCAAGAATTGAGAGGATGATCAAAGAAACATATATATATATTACCATGCCCCATCAAAGTCAAAAGAACCCGGCCTCCTGATAGGGAAAAACCCAAGAACATTCTGGTAGAAATCAATGGCCTTCTCAACCGATTTACACACAAGTGAGATGTGGTTCAAAGATTTGAGATGCAAAGGGTTTGCTACGCTTTCCTTCATTTTTCCACTGAGTCAACAAATTACAGAGAGAGAATAATGGTAACAGAATTCTAGAGAGAAAAGGCGAGAAAAAAGAGTTTGCAAGCAGAGGGACTCCTTCAGTTATTTATGGGAGGGTAGGATTATTAATTTTGAGTGCAAAAAAGGAAGGAGTGGCCGAGGGCTCTATATAGGCCATGGAGCTTCTTCATGCCACCACGTGCCATCCCCATGCAAATGGTCTCCCACACGGATGACTATGCCACGTATTCTCCACGTTTGATGACTCGGATTCCGGCCCTACCTAGTCCCTACGTGGGTCCCTCCACAGATGAGCTGTCAAACTTGAGATTCTTGTGAGATTTTGGACTATACCTGGTGTTTCTAATGGAAAATTCAGGTACTTGAATGTATGCAGTGGAGAGAGGCTTCTAGAGCCTCCATTTTTTTCTTTTTAGTATTGTGACAGGTGGAGTACAACACAGTATATATTTATTTTATGATTAAGTGGAGCCTGATTATGGTATAGTCGTACTTGAGGGAGCGTTCGTAATTTTTACTGTCTAGACTCTTTCAGTGCCGTTCTCACTGTTTAGGCCCCTCGATTATGTGCGGCTCCCAGCCGGTAGGTATTACTATAGTCACGCTCAGATATGATAACTACAATTAGTTTTCTCAGCCTACCATTTTTAATTTGTTCAGAAAAAAGAAAAAAAAAAAGTGGGACTTGCTAGTTCACTATTATATTATTTAAGAAAATGCTAGGTGTTTTTTTTTTTTTTTAGTATTATCCTCGTCTAAGGTGGATATTAATTTTTAAAAATAAGGTGAAAAAAATAAGGACCAATTATTATTTTGTTTTCTTAAAAAATAATACCTACCTAAAATTACAAGACAGATAAAACACGTCAGATTCCCCTATTATTTATATCTCTTTATTGCTTCTTTGTAAAGCAAGTGTGCCGCCACTATATATTAATATTCCAGTTGCCAATCAGAAGGGTTGGTCTGTTTTGATCCCTCAGTCAGTCGACTCTCAGGCTATTTTGCTCACAAAAGTATATTTCCATCGGGTTACCATCATGATTTGTCACAGAAGTATATTTCGATGGTGTTACCATCATGATTTGATTAATTAACTGGCATATAACTTTCATGTATGACGTGGAAGGCCCACATGGTTAGGAAATATATATATATATATTGAATGGGGTTACTTCAAGACCTTTTTTAAAGTTGGAGTCAATGGTTGATATTATTCACTGTAATATCATTATGATTATATGACAGTTGTACATGAATCTATTAAATATCATTTCTCATGTAAAAAAAAAAAAAAAAAAAAGGGTTAGAATGATTCACCTATACCTATAGAATGCGGTGAAGCCAGTCCGATGCCTAAATTAACAAGAGAACAGTGAAAGGATATTTTTGGGAGAATTTTGCTAAGGACCCTATTGCATACGTGAGAAGTTTACTTGTGCTCATTATATAGGTTGATGTCTTCTTAGAGTTTGAGGGAAACCCGACAAGAAGTTATTGCTTGACATGCATGGAGATTCCCTTCCTCGACCGGTTTGCCGGGATAACATGCATGATGTGGGCATTCAGATAGTAGAGTTGGCAAGATGGAAGTAGACCATCAGGTCCTTAATAACCCAAGGCCCCATTTGCCAACAGTGCGGAATGGCACTGTAGCTGGAACGGTACTGTTTCAGTTACAGTACCATTCTTAGATGTGCAGCAAAAAGTCTACGCAGTTTTCAATAACAACTCAAATCATTCAAATTGTCACACACCCCAACAAGTAACCAATGACAACTAACCTAACCATGTACAGGCTCATTAACTCTACTTTGTCTTTCAACAAAAAAGAAAAAAAAATTAACAACTTTTCTGCTGCAAAGAACTCTTCTCCCACATTTTTTCAACAAAATTTCTTATTCCTCTCCTCTGTACTCCGACAGCCCATCTCAAATCACATTTTCTTTCCCAAACCCCTTCCATTTTCCATTTTGTCACACACCCACAAAGCATTTCTCTATTGACCCCTCTCTCCTCCGCGAGCAGGTATCAGTGCAGTGCAAATTCTCCCATCCACCGTTTTCAAAGTCAGCCAATGCCCATTTCTCTCATCAAACTCTGTTATTGTTCATTCATTATACTGTATTTGGCTATTTTTTGTTCCTAAATTTGCCAATTTGAACAATTCTGAAACAATCCTATTTAAACCTTATTTATAATAGTGTAATTAGTATTGTTTGGCGTGCTATCATTTGTACAAAAGAAAGCTTTTTTTACAAGTATGACTATTGAAGTATAATTAATAAAACAATTAAGTAAAATTTTTAATTAGTTAGTAGTTGACATATTAATTATATATTGTTAACTGTTTTATTAATAATGAACTATATATATATATATATATATATATATATATATATATATATATTGTGGTATAAATTATACTACTCCGAATATTTTTATTTGATTAAAAAAAAAATCTTATTAGTGCTACCTAAATCATTGAATCTTTATACGTCTATTATTTGATTGAATGAATTAAATCTAAGATTTACCGTAACTTCATATTATATCTTTTTTGTCATCAATGTCAAGATCCAATTATCTAAGTTATTGAATTTAAATTGCCCACAAATTTGTTTTTAAAAGTTGGAGAGACCATTGATTACAAAATTTTGGCCGTCTTGTAGTAGAAACTAGAGGATCCAAATGTCAATTTAAAAAAAAAAAAAAAAAATCAATTTATATACTTATGCGTGAAGAAAAATAAAACAATTAATTAAACTGCCATGAATGAGTAGGGATGATTGCATATATGTTTGGTATCCTAGTGTCTATTATTGAATTGTGTTGGACCAAGCATTTCCACGCTAAGTGGTTATTGATACTACGCTTGCTTGTCTATTTCTGTAGATTGTTATTGATGAAGAAATTTAACAAACTGAACTATCCTTTTTTTTTTTTCTTTTCTTTTCTTTTCTTTTCTTTTCTTTTTCTTTTTCTTTTCTTTTCTTTACACATCTGAACCACAATTATGATTATGCCAATGAATTTAACTGCCCCATTATGTGTAGTATGAGTCACGAAAGCTCGAAACACCCAATACGGCCATCTACCCAAACTAAAGCTGCTACAAAGGTCAATGGGCTAATTTTCATTGTTTTACATACTGATTTTATGTGAGCCTATTAATTGCATTTTTATCAAGTTGTACGTAGACAATTTATTTACATACACTACACACTATTTGCTAAGTGTTGGACAACTCATCGTCTTCTTCCGTACACAATAACAGTGAGACCAGACAATGCTTTTGTGGCTTGACCTCCTATATGAAAACGTCCTTGTCAAAAAAAAATCATGGCAGAAGATACTTCAGATGTCCAAAATATGCCAGGGGAAAACCTTATTGCAAGTTTTTCAAGTGGTGTGACCACCCATCGTGTGAAATCTGTTGCGAGCTTCTGTCTGAGCTTACTGCAAAAAACACAATGTTGATTGTTGAACTTCGTGCAAAAGACGCAACCATTAAGTAGTTACAATTAGGTTTGGTAGCGTCTTGTGGTTTATGTTTCATCCTTTTTTGGGCTCTACTAAATTAATTTGTAAACCTATGTTAAAATGTATATAACTATATGTATTCCAGTTGTGAGATTATCTTTATTCTAACAAAGTATGCAGTAACAATTATTTTGTTGGTAATTTGTGTTTAGTACTTCTTATTATTATGCTTCATCATTAAGGTCAGCCTAATACATCCAAACAATACTTTGCAGTTTGATGTGCATCGTGCGATATACCATATTCTACAAAATGGTTAACAAATCTCACAAGTGGTGTAATTTCAAAAAGCACCAAGTGATTATGTTAAAAATAAGGGAAATTATATATAAAATCCTTAGGTAAACGCGCTTTTTTAAAAAACTCCCTGAGTATTTTTTTTTGGAAATTTAGTCCCTGGGTAACTCGAAATTACAAGAAAACTTCCTACCGTCAATTTTTGTTAACTTCCGTTAGTTTACTCAAAACTCACCGTTTTATCTGATTAAAATATTATTTTTTTATTAATTTAATTTAAAAAATTCAATCTAAAAAAAAAAAAAAAAAAAAA
>NC_081547.1:20701018-20721536 GCF_901000735.1 Corylus avellana
GCCACCCTTCAAAATTTTTTATTTTTTATTTTTTTATTTTTTTTAGATTGAATTTTTTAAATTAAATTAATAAAAAATAATAATATTTTAATCAGATAAAACGGTGAGTTTTGAGTAGACTAACGGAAGTTAACAAAAATTGACAGTAGGGAGTTTTCTTGTAATTTCGAGTTACCCAGAGACTAAATTTCCAAAAAAAAATACCCAGGGAGTTTTTTAAAAAAGCGCGTTTACCTAAGGATTTTATATATAATTTCCCTAAAAATAATAACTAAACAACAAACGAACCAACCGTCGCAAATTCAACTAACTTCCAATACAAACAATATACATGATATCAAACATCGTGTACAAGTCCATTATATTTCAAATGTAATAAATGAAATTGCCACTTTCACACATACTACCAGTTATCTAAAATACGGATTACCAAAATGCACCATCGATTACGTTACAAAACAATTACCAAATCTAACAAGTTAAAAATAGCTAAAATAACCGTCATAGCAGAAAATACGGCCTCGTACATACCACCAAAATGGCATCCATTCCATTGTCCATGCCCACTACTATTCGAAAGTGCCATGTTCTCACATACGACGAGCCAGTACATCTCGGATTTTTCTCATATATCTCGTGCTGGCACTTGATTGATTTGGCCGTAACCCACTTGATATATATGGGACTACTGCCCCTGGCTGCAGCACGGTAACATCAACCCACGGGTTCAAACCCTTTAGAGCTTCCTTAAATAATTTGTCTTCCACTCCAGAATGCTTTCAAATAAAGCTGTGGATTGTACAACAAGCAATTACAAACAATCACTGATATCAGATTGAGTATGGAGGCATTTTCCTCAGGACAGGAAAACGGTTCTTCAACATTCTGAATGCGAGTTCCACAACTGACCTCAACGACCCGTGTCTACGATTAAATCCCTCTCTTTGATTAATTGGTAAACCCCCGTCTTGCCACTCTTGAAGATGGTAGCGTTCCCTTCTAAAAGGTGTTAGGAATCCTCGGTATAAACCGTAACTCGAGTCCACCAAGTAGTAGGCCTCTACAAATGAAGTATAATATGTAATTAATCATTAGTTAATTTATTTAAATTGTTGACCATGAGAACAAATTTCTTTGTAATTTTTGGGAAGCTAATATGGTACGATACCTCCTACTGGAGTTGGAAATTTTAATCTCAAATCGTTAACGCACATTGTGAAAATACGTTCGTTATGCGTGCTCCCTTCTCATCCAGCATAAACATATATGAAGCAAAGATCCAGATCCACAACGCATATGACATTTTGAGTTGTGGTGCACTTCCTACCTCGGTAGTGAATATGATTTTTACTTGATACATGCACATCCATTTGTGTTCCATCAATTGCTCCAATACAATCCTGCTAGTAGGAGTGGTGTTAACAGTAATAACATAGTTGAAACATACAACACATAATTTCGCCTTTAAACAGTAACATCATGATAGCATCTATTTATCATTTTAGTAAAATGTAAAATACAGTGTTTTGATTTCTTACCACAAACCATAGGTAGTACATAACGTTATTGGCGACATTGGGATGCGGTAGCTAAACAGGATTGGGTTGTAAAATTGATTTTCCCAATTGACAAAGTGCTCTTGCCGATTTTCTAACATAAACGCTTACGAAGTATGTTGATCGTTGTAACCTGTCAACCACGGATCGTGCCGACCAACCTTGTGACATGACCAAACAAAATGCAGCTAGTTGCTCTGTTACTTGAACAGCTCGGGTGTTGCGTAAAAGCCCATTTTGTTCTAATGTGTTACAAAGAGCAATGTAAGTGGCGGCCACATTCTGAATCGCTCATAGTATGTATTCTGGTTAGGATTGCGCAACACCCAATGTACCCACATCGCTTCTGTGAGACCAGAAGTCCTTTGAGGTACACCTCTCCTTCGCTTACCTTTTAACCCAGATTCCAATTCATGCAGTTCTAGTTTCAATCTCATGATTTTTAGCTCCATCTCATAAAGGGCCAAATCACTCATTACATTATCCATGCCATCATCATCGCTTACATCACCCACATCGGCATCTGGATCGATGGTAGGATCATAAGACTGTTCTAGTGTATCGTACAAATGTTGGTAAATGTAATCTGGATTGTCAGGTCCCCACTCACCCATGTCTATGTCATCCACCTAGTTGTCATTCTCGTCTATGTCATATGTGTCTATGTCATTCATGAAATCCTCACTCATGTCTACGTCTCCTACGACATTCAAATCAAGTGAATTTGTTTTGTTTGGTCATATTACAAATTGATTTCCGTTCAAATCACACATTAAGTGAAGTATCATGAAGAGAATATACAAATAATTAAAGTTAATATGAATAACATCTAAAAGATGAGCTAATAAAGAGTAGACTTAATTGCATGTATACATAACATATGAGTGCATACAGGTCAAATTAAACATAAGAGTACATACAGGTCAAATTAAACATAGGTGTGCATACATGTCAGATTAAAAGCACACGTCAAATTACACATAGGTGTGTATAAATGTCAAATTAAAAGCACATGTCAAATTAAACATAGGAGTGCATACATGTCAAATTAAAAGCTAACAAATTGTCCCAAATATAGTTAAAAGCTAACTAGTCCTACACCCCCTACCAAACCATCCTGTACTTAACTATCAAATATAGTTAAGTAGTCATTTCTTCCTAAATGCATCATTCATTCTAATAACCATCTTTGCTTTGTTTGGGTCAGTTATATAGTCTGTAGCACGGAAATATTTTTCATCAGATACGTCAATCTCTGCGCACATCCTATTAAGTATGTCCATCGCAAGCTCAACAGGGTCCTCCTCCTTTGCGCTAGATGCACATGACCTTCTCGATACGCCTTCCCTGATACTATGAACCTCGTCCAACATATCATCCAGCAGGAGTTTGAAACCCTCAACTTCTGTGTCCTCTATAGATGAACGCTTACTGGCACGTGAGTCACGTGACCCACTATGTGATACTTTTCGCTTTCCTTTGGACTTGGACGGACCCTTTGGTGCCGATGCACTGCCACCATCTGACAGGTCAATGACTGGTGCTGGCGTATTAAGGTCGAACCCGTTATCCCCCTCGTTTGAATCAGGTGGGGTGATAGTACTTGCATGGCCATACTCTCCAGTAGCAGTTGTTTTAACAAATACACTGCAAAAGATATCATAGTATGGTGGTCCACCACCTCTAAAACGCCAGTACTTCTCATTATGTTCAAAATTTTACGTCGATGGTCAGCTGCAAATAAGTAGTTGAGATTTTTAAAATTTGTAATGGAATGTGAGAAAGGAGATGAGAGGCATACATATTTCAGCCGTTCCCACTGTGCGTCCGATGCAGATACCACGTTGGTCACTGGATCCCAGCCAAAACCTGTGATAAAATCTCCTTTCAAGAGTGCTGAGAAATCCGTGTAATTAGCTTTAAACTTTTTAATTTTATTCTTCACCTGCTCGGATGTGAATTCGTATGGATGAATAAGGCCATTCAGCATGTTTGTGATCTCATTGACTAATGTTGAGGGGTATGGGGATTTTACGCCAATGTTTGCCTTGTCCAGCAAAATATATACCAATTGATGTTCGTGGGCAGGAAGCCATTTGGCAACCTCTTTTGGTGCGTGCTTATTGCATGGGGCTGGGTGCTTACGGGGTGATTTGCGAGGCGTTCTGTGCATGGACATCTATGAGGTAGTGTGATAGGTGTAAATATATTATGGAAAAATTACAGTTTACCCCCTCAAAGTTGACAGCGTTTTTCAATTCGAACATCAAAGTTTCAATTTTTGCAATCCACCCCCACAAAGTTTCAATTTTTTTCAATTTGACCAATATTATCCCAAAATTCCCATATTGCCTGTGATTTTTATTTTTATTTTATTTTATTTTTTATGAAAAAATAAATAAATTTGGAGTTGCAAAAATGGCCAGATGGCCACCCGAATTTTATTTTTAATTTTTTATAAAAAATAAAAAAAATAAAAATCACAGGCAATATGGGAAGTTTTGGATATAATTGGTCAAATTGCAAAAATTTGAAACTTTGGGGGGTGGATTGCAAAAATTGAAACTTTAGTGTTCGAATTGAAAAACGCTGTCAACTTTCGGGGGTAAACTGCAATTTTTCCATATATTATAGACAGTGCATGAGATGACACTATACATTACTGTAGTGGTACTAATTATTCAAAACAGAATACAGTAACATGTACCTCAGCAAAAGCAAGAAGTATCATGATAATGAATTGTATAAGTAATGCATCTAATGGACTATTAAAAATCATACCTTTGAGATTGCTTTTTGTGGTCGTAACACAGTTGATTCAGATGGTATAGAGGTAGCCGATTTGTCATTCATCAATGATCGAAGGAAATACTCTACATGCTACAACATGACAAAAACCAGGACGATACCATACATTAACAAACAAGAAACTTCAAAATACCAATTTACATTAATGGACAAGAAACTAAAAAAATGCCAATTGACATTAATGTATGAGAAACTAAGAATACCAATAGACAGTAACGAATAAGAAACTCAAAAAATATCAATTAACACTAACGGACAAGAAACCTAAAAATACCAATTCATATTAACGAACTAAGAATATACAACATTCAAAAAATATCTATAACGAATAACAAACTAAGAATACCAATGCGCAGTAATGAACACGAAACTAAAAATTACAAATTAGTTTGTCTAATCAATGGACCTCTACCCCTTAACATATAGATGCATATATATTACAGGACTTCCATGAGAATCAAAACAAAAGTGCTTTTATGTATGTAATTCAATTCAATTAAGCTCTAACTTTGGTTGATGATTTGGTCCGCGGCGGTGGTCTGCCCGGTTCTGTCGAGCCCCCTAGTCGCATACTACAAAAATGAGGTAGTGCTATTGAGATGGTATGAGAGGAAGAATAAATTTTCCTCATGTATGGGTTGACTGTAAGCAAGAAGAATACACACAATGTTTTGTAAGACGAAAACTCACCGACGGTACAAAGGTTCTTAAATGGAACCCAAGGACCAAGCCGATGCAAGAGGGTGTTGCAGATTTTGTCCCCGAGATGCTATAGAAGCCACAGAATCATGTCCGCAATGCACACACCATTCGTCAGAAAACAGAGTGCACACACAGAGAAAGTGGGTTCAAAGAAGAAAAAGACGGTGGGTTGGCTAGGATGCGTTTGTTGGTTGGGGGTGGGCTCGCTGGTTTATCAATAGCTAATAAACAAACAATTATAAGCCAAGTTTGAAGCTGCACATGAATGGCTTGGCTCACTTGCGGCCCAATTCATACTTCATCAATAACAATATATATAAATAGACAAACAAGAGTAGTATCAATAACCACTTAGCGTGGAAATGCTTGGTCCAACACAATTCAATAATAGACACTAGGATACCAAACAGATATGCAATCATCCCTACTCATTTATGGCAGTTTAATTGTTTTATTTTTCTTCACGCATAAGTATATAAATTGATTTGTTTTGTTTTGTTTTTTCTGTTTTTTTTTTTTTTTGAAATGGACATTTGGATCCTTTAGTTTCTACTACAAGACGGCCAAAATTTTATAATCTATGGTCTCTCCAACTTTTTAAAAAAATTTGTAGGCTATTTAAATTCAATAACTTAGATAATTGGATCTTAACATTAATGACAAAAAAAATATAATATGAAGTTACGGTAAATCTTATATTTAATTCATTCAATCAAATAATAAATGTATAGAGATTCAAGGGCTTAAGTAGCACTAATAAGATTTTTTTTTAATCAAATAAAAATATTCAGAATAGTATAATTTATACCACAATATATATATAGTTCATTATTAATAAAACAATTAACAATATATAATTAATAAGTCAACTACTAATTAATTAAAAATTTTACTTAATTGTTTTATTAATTATACTTCAGTAGTTATACTTGTAAAAAGAGCTTTCTTTTGTAGAAATTATAGCACGCCAAACAATACTAATTACACTATTATGAATAATGCTTGAATAGGATTGTTTCAGAATTGTTCAAATTGGCAAATTCATGAACAAAAAATAGCCAAATACAGTATAATGAATGAACAATAACAGAGTTTGATGAGAGAAATGGGCATTGGCTGACCTTGAAAACGGTAGATGGGAGAATTTGCACTGCACTGATACCCGCTCGCGGAGGCGAGAGGGGTCAATAGAAAAATGCTTTGTGGGTGTGTGACAAAATGGAAAATGGAAGGGGTTTGGGAAAGAAAATATGATTTGAGATGGGCTGTCGGCGTACAGAGGAGAGGAAGAAGAAATTTTGTTGAAAAAATGTGGGAGAAGAGTTCTTTACAGCAGAAAAGTTGTTAAATTTTTTTTTTTTTTTTTTTTTTTTTTTTTTTTTGGTTGAAAGACAAAGTAGAGTTAGTGAAGCTGTACATGGTTAAGTTAGTTGTCATTTGTTACTTGTTGGGGTGTGTGACAATTTGAATGATTTGAGTTGTTATTGAAAACTGCGTAGACTTTTTGCTGCACATCTGAGAATGGTATTGTAGCTGAAACAGTACCGTTCCAGCTACAGTACCGTTCCACACTGTTGGCAAATGGGGCCTAAGATTCTTCGTACCTCTGAAGGTCGGCTGAGCTTTTCAGTGCATGGACACTCTCAGGGCGCATCGATATCTAGGCCTTCCGGTAGCCCCTAATTTCTTAGGATGATTAGTGTCTCAATCAATCTATCGAAATTGAAAATAGATGCTTTGAGCTTGTCAGAAAACCTTTCCTTGATCCGTTGATATCCTGACCCTCCGGAGTTTATAGTTCGTGTGTGTTTCGCATAATTGTTATATGGAATCTGCTTAGTTCGTGTGCAATTTTTCCTTGAGATAGTATATATTTTGAGTGATTATATTGAGTTACGGAAAGGGACTCAATTGTAGTGAAGTTTTCTCATTATATAGACGCTTGAGCAATTGGATTATTCTTGAAATTTTCCGTTAATCAAATAGTGCACTTTAGAAAGATATTCACCACATAAAAATGAAGTTATTTCCCCATCTCTTTTTCCTCCAGGAGCAGACACATACACCATAAATATTTCACTAAATATATATTTAAATGAGGTAATTAAGTGATCAAGACATGAAAATGACGTACAATTACAAGTATTCTCAGAAGTCAGAATATATATTGATATTTCTTAAAAACATATGGCTTCTTAAAAATTATGGTGACACTGACACATGTAGTGGACAACAATACAGTTAGTGTCTTTCGGAGCATGATGATAAGTTTAAAAAACAAGTGTATATATATTATAAATTTATTTATAACTTAATTCATTGCCAAATGATGATTCAGTATTTTTTGAGGACTGTGTGTTCTTATGTTTCGCTCCTCTTTCTGGTTGTCTTTTTTTATTATGATTATTATTATAATTAGTGGTGGAAAATACTCTCCAATCTCTAGAGGCCCGAGACTAGGGAGGCCTACTGACTAACTTCCGAGGACCGAGCGTAATCGAAGAATCCTAAGGATTTGAGGGATCGAGGGCCCCTAGAAGCTCAAGAAATCAACGGACCCCAGTTGGAGGTTCACTTGTGAGGGACACATCCCCTTGGGTAGCCTAGCATAGGTTTCCCAGAGCCAGGTCAACGTACTCTTAGCTAGGCAGATTAGGCGGCCGTCTAAGGCTCCCAATTTAATATGACATCCCAATTAATAAATATTAATAAAAAAAAATTAAAGTTCTTATTACCCTCTATATTCTTAAATTAAAGCCTCCTAATTATGGTAAATAAGTAATTTAAAAAAGGCCACCAATTTAATAAGGCCATCTCAATAAAATAATTTTGAAAAAAAAAAAAATTAAATACCTAATTGCCGTCAATATATATGCTTTAATTAAGCCCCCCTGTTTCTTTTGGATTATTTTTCTTTTGTTACATGCTTAAGCCCCACTGTGCCGGGTGTGCCATCCATCATTTTTGCCGTGTCTTTTTTTTTGGGGTTGATGGGGTTCTTGGATCAGACTGTTCAAAGCTTGATCTACGTCCTTCCGCCAGACCCACCTCGACACGCGCCACTCCACCGCACACATCGGCCCCGCCCACTCCAACGGCACCTGTCGCTTCTGATTCTGGCAACCTCGTGATGGATCGTGACTCCCACACGCCTACGCTTGGTTTTTTTGCTTTATGGCTAGAATCATCCAGCAGCCTTTCTTCGGTGGTGTTTTGTGGGCTTTTGTGCTCCTTTTTTTTTATTATTATTTTTTTTATTTCTGTTTTTCCTTTATTTTGTGGTCCTGGGCTATTGGCTTGATGATGTGAATAATTTCCTAACTTACGAGTCGAGGAGGATGAGTTTCAGTAGAAGGATGTTGTTACCTATGTATTGGATTGGGTCTGTCTAGAGTAGACCTGTTGTTATAACTGAAGACTAGTCATTTGTTAGTGGATTTTGATGCCATAGATAAGTCTTGAATGTCAGATTGTTATGTATGTATCTATGACTTGTAACCTTATAGCTTCGGCTATGATTTTTTCAGAACTTTTGTTCTGTGATGTAAAAGCTTTATGCTTGTGATCCTTTATCAATTAATGAGACTAGAATGATTTCCCTTTGAAAAAAGAAAAAAAATAAAAAAAAAGAAAAAGGAGCCCCCTCCTTAATTTTAAAAAAGGGCACTAGTAGCTATACACAACGTTCAATTCGTGAAGGTTGTGTATAGATATTTTTTGGCCTTGTGATGAGCATTGAGGAGCTAAAATTTTGGATAACAATAAATTTTACATCCCAAAAAGCGAAAAGAATGATTTTTAAATAAAAATATAATATTAATATTGAAATAAATATTATTTAATATAAAAAAAGCGCCACTTAAACGCCTTAGGCCTCAAAATAGGACCACCCTCGTGAATCGAGGGGAACAATTCGAGAGTCCCAGTTGAGGGGCCTCCCACTGAGGAGCGATGTAACCAACGTAGCATATATTTGGAGATTATGTTATGAAAAAAAGGCACACCCGCATGCCTATTTAGAACTCGAAAATCTAGAAGAGGAGATCGGCCATATAAAAAAATGAGATTGAGTAAAGGAACCTCTTTAAGGAAAGGTCTTTGTTACAACCCACCACCTTCCATATCGGACCATTACACTCTAATATTTGCGGGACATACCTACTTACCTTATGTAATGCAACTCCATAAAAGAGGATCAAACCCTAAGCACAAGGTACTCGATCAATCATCCTTAATCTTCTTAGAATTTGTTTAGAATTGCATTTGAAAAATAGTGATTTTAAGTAAAAAAAAAAAACGTTTTTTTGGCAAAAGTTTCACTTTTAAGCTTTTGCTAAAAGTGCATTTTGGCCATTTTTAAATTTAAAAAGTCAAAAAAATACTTTTAAATTTTTTTTACCAAACATATTAACTTTTGTTTCGTACAGCTTTTTACACTCTCTAATGCAGTCCCAAACAGGCTCTTAGCCTATATCTTCATAAAGCTATTTTACTGATTTAGGTATTAGAGTGTCCACCACTAGCTTTTTCCGATGAGTCACCCTGCATCTCTTCTTATTGTTTTAAAGGCATGGCAGACCGAGCTTTCGTAGTGTGATCAACTCTATCAACAATAATCATCGAGAATATATATATATATTAATCTTACTTTTATCCATGTCTTCTCCTTTTTCTTTTTATGTGACGGCTCCCTTGTTACAATGACACTACTTTTGCAGCGCCATAAAAATAAAAAAATTAAAAAAAATAAAAAAATAAAAGAACTTTTTAGTGGCAAAGAAGAAAAAAGAAAAAGAAAATGTATTTTTACTTTAAACCCCTGAATTATCACGCGATTTGACAAGTCTTCTAAACTTCGAAACCTCTCAATTTGAACCATAGACTTTCAATTATAGTTAATTTGAACATCTCCCTCAGATTTTAAACTTTAAAAGTGAGACAACGACTTTTATACCCTTGAATTGTTTTATAAAATTTCAAATTTACCCTTTATTCCAAATTATAAAAAAAAAAAAAAAAAAATCAGGGATATTTTGGTCTTATTAGGTATTGCCGTTTGAAGTTAACGGTTAAATCTGATGGAGAGGTTCAAATTGACTAAAATTGAAAGTTCATGGGTTCAAATTGAGAGATTTTGAAGTTTAGGGCTTGTCAAATTGCGTGGTAATTCAAAATTTTAAAATGAAGTTAAAAAAAAAAAAAAAAAAAAAACAACTTGTAACATTCCAGATCTTTTGATGAGTTGGGTTTCATTCACATCAAAACCTAATTTTCTCCACGTAATTTCCATGCTTATCATTGTCAACATGCACTAATGCAAAGGATGAACGAAAGTAACTAAGTGCAAACCAGCTGCAGGTGCTTCGATAAATAACAAAGATCAGAGGAAGAAAAAACCGAAGAAACAAAAAAGCAGAAACGAAAAGGGCCTTTATGGATGACAGTTTGATTATCCACTAACAAAGTGGTAGCCTAATTGTTTTTTATGACAGCATTTGTAAAAGTGTTTGAGCTTTGATGTCTTATGTGCATGTGCCTTTCAGTATACGTATACTTCAAGAGTTAAAAAAAAATGCCATATTAATGTTGTTAAACGACAAGGATGAGATCAGGAGGAAAAAGAAAATTTCATAAAGGACCACGACAGAAGTAGCTGTCACAACGACAAGCTCAAGACGCTTAAAAGATGTTATCAAGTTCATTAATTAATTAACATGTCTACTAAAGCAATGGCAAGAAAACGTGATAATTTTACTACAGCAAAGGTATTAAAGATACACCAACTTTCTTAGTTTATTTTTTAAGAATACAAGAGTCTAGACAATGACATCCACTAGTGTTGAGGATTTTCGAGCACACAAAATTAATGAGCATCCAGAAAAAGGTTTATCTCTTTCAAATAGAGATTTAAAAGTTTAGGGTGTCGTAATAGGGCTAAATACGATCCATTTTGGCTGAGTTAGAGTTAGAAGATTTTAGTGTTTTGGATTTTAGGTTGTTTGGTTGCCAAGAAAAGATTAGTGGCAACACGGGCTCAAAGAGATTGATATTGATCAAGTCTCAAGAGCCAGGGGAATTGTTACCTTCAAAACTAAAAAAAAAATTAGATAAAAAGACTTGCTGAAATATGCCAAAAAGATAGCTCCGATACTTAAATTATCAAGCTTTTTTGAAAATGATAACAACTCTATAGTAAAGAGTCGACCCTTTTTACCCGGAGAGAGGCAAAAATAGTGGTTGTTGGCATCCGATCTGATTCCCCAATTTTCGGGATTGATTTCGTGATCCTAAAAATCCCGGGGTTGTTGGACTTGCATCGGTTCTCGGAATAAATTGGTTACTCTCGGTGTATTTTCTCGAGATTTCCTGTAACAACATTTCCCGAGATTTTTTTGTAGCATCGTGTCTTGAGATATCCATATTGCAAGCTAGCTATTCAAGTAGATTTTTGGGCTTAATTGTTTCCTCTTATTTCACTCCGGCCGATATCGACAATTAGGTTTCCGACTGGACCAATACCCATAACACAATACCCATCATATCGTGACTCTTCAATATGGATCATGCTAAGAGAGCCATAGCAAATAGTTGGTGTCAGAAAATTTGATAAACCGAGAAAAGTTTGGGAGCAGTGTTTACTACTTATTCATTTGCAACATCTCTAAACATAGGAGACTTAATACACATCATTCTCTCAATCATATATTTTTGCAAATCTAATTGATTCATGTGGATTCTACAAAAATTCAGTAATAAATTCACCCCATTCACTATACAAAAATGGTTGATAGAATAGTTTTTATCATTTCCTAACTACAATATCCTTTTGAGCAGAATTCAGCAGAATTTTGCTGGACCCTCACGTGGAGGCAGTGAGTAATTAAGTTGGAGGCTGTTTTGTTAGTGAGGAGGTGTTGAAGGTGCAAGAGAGAAAAAGGGAGTCTACAATTAGTAGGCCTATATATGCTGGACCCTCACGTGGAGGTAGTGTGCACGTACGGTGGGGGCTGATTTGGAGGCATATGATAATAATATGGTACATGTGGACCCACTCAAGGAGGTAGCAAAAAATATCGATCTACTCCATGCATGCCCTCTAGTGTCGAAATTAAGTAAGCTGCCTAAAGAGGGTGGAACTGCATGGAATTGAGGTGGGCCAACAATTGCAGAGGTAGGATCTGGATGAGCTTAGGCTAAGGGATGAAGAAGACTTGATGATGGCAGAGTTCTCTAGGGAAAGGGATGGCCCTGGAGAATTTATTATTCCCAATCAATATGGCACAGAAAGCACGCTAGCTGTTTCGGATAGATGGGAGTGGGAAGAAGAGGAAGTCAGATTTGAGATCGAAAGTGGTCGAGATTGAGTTGACCGGAGTGGCGGAGGCTGGATTCCAGCCCCGTTGCTCATTATGAAACTACTAAGTTAGAACTATTGTGGGCTTGGAAACCCATGAACAATTCGGAGCCTTTGCCAATTGGTGAGGGATAAGCACCCCAATATTTTATTTCTCATGGAGACAAAAATGCATAGAAATAAAATATAATCTTTACAAGGGAAACTAGGCTTTGATTGTGTGTTTGTGGTTGTTTGTGTTGGGCGTAGTGGTGGTTTGACGCTCTTCTAAAAGGAGAGTGTGGAGCTGAAAATTCAAAATTACTCGCTCTGTCACATTAATGCAGTAATAAAAGAGGTGGGTAGGGACTTTTAATAGAAACTAAGAGGATTCTACGGCAATCCAGAAACAACACACAGAGGGGAAGGGTGGAGCCTGTTATGGCATCTCCGAGACTTACTCCACTTCCATGGTTATGTGTAGGGGACTTCAATGAGATCACAGATATTTCAGAAAAATATGGTGTGGTGCTACGTCTTGACAGACAGATGGAGGGGTTTAGAAGATTGGAGGCATGTCAGTTTAGTGATCTTAAGTTTATTGGGTCCAAATTCACTTCGTACAATAATAAAAAGGATGCCTACTTTACAAGAGAGAGACTTGATACAGCTGTGAGGCGGATGTCTTTGTTCTAGAACCTACAAGCACTGACCATTATCCTCTAGTTGTAAGTTATGGGGGGAGGAGTAGTGCGGAAAATAGAGATGGGAGAGGCTTTTAAGTTTAAAGCTAGCTGGATAGTCAATGAAGCTTGCTTTCAAGTGGTCAAGGATGCGTGGGAAGGAGGAGTGACTGAGGGGGGTCCTCTTGATATTGTTTTGAGTAAGCTCGAACAATGTAAAATTAAGTTGAAGAAATGGACTAAACAGTGAGGGTATAGGTGGAAGATTGATTGGGTAAAAAAGAAAACAGACATAATTGAGTTACTTAAGGGTCAAACCGATCCAGAGACTGTGGGGTGAGATAGAAAAGCTTCAGAAGGCTATAGATGATAAGCTTGAAAGAGAAGATTTAAAATGGAAGCAAGGGCGAATGTCCACTGGCTACAGAATGGGGATAGAAATACCAAGTTCTTTCATATGCATGCGAATCAACGGAGGAAAAGAAGCCACATAGATGTAGTTATGAATGCAGAAGGGGTTAAGTGCACTAATCCAGACAATATCTATAATGCTTTCTTGGAGTACTATCAATTTTCATGTCCTCAAACCTGATAGGAAGGGATGAGTGCTTTGGTGTGGTGGAAGAAAAAGTAATGGCAGAGATGAATGGCCAGCTTGTTTTGGATTTTACTACAGAGGAAGTTGGCTTTGCTATATCGCAAATGGCTCTGTATAAGTCCCTAGGACCAGAAGGGTTTGCTCCGTTTTTCTACTAGAAGTTTTGGCCGGTGATTGGAAAGGAGGTATCTAAAGCAGTCCTGTTTTGTTTAAATTCTGGTAGATCTCATGAGTTGATAAACGACACGAATATTGTGCTCATCCCTAAAAAGAAAGTTGCTATTAGGGTTATGGACTTTAGACCTATTAGCTTATGTAATGTGATTTACAAATTGGTTGCTAAATTAATTGCTAATAGACTTAAAAGGGTTTTACCTTATATTATCTTTCCGAACCAAAGTGCATTTCTGGCTGGTAGACATATTACTGACAATGTTATAGTTTCTTATGAGATCATGCACACTATGAACACTCGCATGAAAGGGAAGATAGATTTTATGGCACTGAAACTTGATATGAGTAAAGCGTATAACAGAGTGGAATGAAGCTTTTTAGAAGGGGTTATGAGTAGATTGGTTTTTTCTAGCAGATGAGTTTCTCTAATAATGAAGTGCATAAGCTCAGTCTCGTACTCAATTCTGATTAATGAAAGTCCAAATGGTCACATCAAACCGTCTTGTGGTATTCACCAGGGTGATCCCTTATCCCCTTATCTTTTTATTATGTGTACGGAGGCTCTTAGTGCCATGTTGCAAAGGGCGGAAAGGAATCGGGAAATTACAGGCGTTCCAATTGCACGCGGAAGGGTTAGGATAAATCATTTGTTCTTTGTGATGACAGTCTTCTTTTCTGTAAGGCTACTTCTCACGAATGGTCACGACTTCAGATGGTGTTAGAAAAATGAAGAAGCGTCGGGCCAACGATTAAATAAAGAGAAAACCTCACTCTTTTTTCAGCCGAAAGACAGAGTGTAATACCTAGAATTTTTAAACGTTTTAAAAAGAGTTTTAAACCCTTACTCAACAAGTTAATAGCCTTCTAAATTAGCCATAAACAGAAAACCCTAAGCTATCTCTGCATAACCCAAAACCCTCACACTTAACCATAAAGCCTTGAAGCAAAAACCAGACCCCACCCTTATTGACTATACGTATGCTCTTGTCTCTAGTATCGGATGTACGCAAAAATATTGGTTGTTAGCATCCGATCCGATTCCCAATTTTCGGGATTGATACTGTGATCCTAAAAATCCCGGGGTTGTTGGACTTGTATTGCTTCTTAGAATAGATTGGTTAATTTTGGTGTATTTTCCCAAGATTTCCTGTAACAACATTTCCCTAGATTTTTTGTAGCAACGTGTCTTGGGATATCCATATTGCAAGCCGATATCGACAGCGTGTTCGGTTTTTTGGCTTAATTGTTTCCTCTTATTTCACTCCGGCCGATATTGACAATTAGGTTTCCGACTAGACCAATATCCATCATATTGTGACTCTTTAGTATAGATCAAGCTAAGAGAGGCACATCAAGTAGTTGGTGTCAATAAATTTGATAAATTGAAAAAAGTTTGGGAGTGTGAAAGTGAGAGCAGTTTACTACTATACATTTGCAACATTTCTAAATATAGTGAGTAATGTGGGATGATTTGATCAACACAGGGAAAAACAAATCTAGAACTATGTAATTAGTTTATTTTGGTATATTAGAAAACACAAACGATTTGGTAGAGGGAGAGCATTTATAGTTCCTTTCTCATTGTTGAATATCCTTTTATTATTTGCTAAGTTCATGAAAAAGACTTAATTAGCTAAAAGATCCAAGGGGCCAAGTACTTAATTAGCTACTAAAATTTGTATCAGTTCATAGATTTAAAATTGAATCCTGGCTGACTTTATCAAAAGGGGGATTTAAGAGATGTACAAGGTTGCTTTAGTTGCATAGCCTATAAATGTTAGGGATGGTGCCCTAAAACACAATTTTTTTTTGTTTGACATTTTTGTTTAAAAATAAAATTGTTTATTTTTTTTTAAGATAAACTAGAATATTTGGCATAACAGTTGTCCAGCGGTGGTCCTGCAGTCGACAGGGGTTTGACGGTGGTTCGGCGATTTGAGAAGGAGAAACTAAAACTCGAAAAATGATTTACAAAATTTAAAAATGGAAACTATTTTCTGAAACTAATGAAGCTTTTTTGCTCAAACTATTATTTTTGATAACACTAAATACCATGCAAAAAATAGGAAAAATATTTTTCAGAATAAAAATTTACATTAAAACAAATAGAACCTAAGTTACATAGTTACATCATCTACATCCCCCTGCATATACTTTTATCATTACAGGCTCAAATGTCTCTACGTAACTTGGAAAGACGTGCTTTTTAATTCATCAATAATTCTCATATATCTGGCCTCTCATATAAGTAATCATATAATAACTCTGGCTACAACGTACATAACTCATAACCCTAGTGAAAAGGTGTACAGCTTCAACTAAAAATAATATAAACCAAAAAGTTAGTAGACCTTGTCAAAATTTGCTCTTGTTAATTCTCTATTTGAATTAATAGAAACTTTTCAATTGGATAAAAACTTGTTAGAAAATAAAACAAATTTTAATTGGAAATATATATATATATTGAAATTCAACTCTTACAGTACAAGAAATAGGATTTCTTTCTTATGAATAACAAAATATTTCAACAGAGAGCATGCGAGCAAAGAAAGGAAATGATATGAAGAAGGCACTTTGGTGCTAATTGCATTGATTATGCTTTTTCCAACTGTTGCAGAAGCTAATGACCCTTCTGCCCTCCCTCCTATTTCCCCTTCCTCTATTCTCCCTTAGTATTCTCCTTTCCCTCCATTGATTGATTTTAAAAACCCGATGAAGAAAATCTACAAATATCTAATATGCCCTACGACATGTCGTACGTATTGCATAAGCAGGCGAAACGACTACGAATTTTGCTATGATTAGTGTATGCAATCTGGTGGATGCAAATATGGACTGTGCTTTTAATTGCATAAAGTCTATGATCATTAATCTTGGATCTGGTATAAAGTTCTCTCTCACTACAAAACATACACTACAAGAACTCCGTCCATTAGCGGCGACATTATTAGCATCGACTTTTTAACATTGACACTAATAAGTACATATTAGCGTCCACAGCTAATACTCAACCATAATGCTAAAAGCACGTTAGTATTAATTAGTGTCTACCTTCAAGTCGATGCTAATATGTCAATGCTAATATCCTGGCGGGAAATTATGCCACGTGTGGGTTGAGGGGGGAAAGCAATTAGTGGCAATAATTAACTATGAGGGTCGACAAATATCGATGCTACTAATAAACAATCAACGTCGACATCACTAATGTGTTTTCTCAAGAGCCACATCAGGGGCGACACTGTTCAACGTTGATGACCTATTATCAGTGTCGACTATTTTTTAGTCGACGCTGATAATATGCCATCAGCATCCACTTTTGGTTGATGCTATTGACCCTCTATCAGAATAATTAAAATAAAAAATTTTAAATTGAAAAGTATCAACGCTGACGCAAAAGTGGGCGTTGATGACTTATTATCAGCGTCGACTATTTTAGGGGGACGTTGATAATAGGTCATTAGCACCCAATTTTGGTTGACGCTATTGACTCTCTATCAAAATAATTAAAATAAAGAATTGAAAAGTATCAGTGTCAATCAAAAAGTAGATGTTGATGACCTATTATCAGCATCGGTATAGGTCATCTTTCGAGTAGTGCACTCAATCAGAAACATAAAGATATAAGAATTCCATAAACTAAAAATCAAATCAAACCAAACGTCTTATAAAAAATTATAACTCATCCCACCAAAACCTAACTTTTGAGCCCTTAGGCTTAACATAGAAAGTATGCTGGAACAAAACAAACTAATGTGATAGGTGCACTTATTTGTTGCAACCATCTTGTATGGTCGATCGAGAATGGCTCACTCGATTGCATCATAGTTTATCAAGTGATATCCATGTCTGAGATGTGGCTACACGTGTGGCCATGAGCATGGAGCCGGTCTAATGTCGATCGTCGACCCTTACACACATGTCGTAATTATGTATCAACAACTCAAGAGTTTAAAGGAAAGAGAAGATTGACGATGTGTGTGAATGTTTTATTTGTATTTTTTTTATGTTTTGAATGTTAAAATTGTTTCTAACTTTATTTACTCTATGTTGTATGTACTTATTGAATATTTGACTCACCCCTTACTTTTTGTGTTTTAAAACAACCCACAGATGATGTCACAAATGGTTCTACGGGCTAAGGAAACTCCAGAAAGAAGCCCTCACTTAAAAAAAGAATTGAATAAGTGCACCTAGCACATTAGTTTGTTTTGTTACAACCTACTTTCTATGTTAATTCTAATGGTTTTCGCGTCAAGTTTTATTGTGATGAGTTGGATAAATAATAATAAGATGGCTTACATCTAAAATGTTATGAGATGTTTGGTTTAATTTTATTTTATTTAAAGGAGTTTTTATGAACTTAACTTTTTGATTGAGCAATTAATGAGTAATATTGTTTTCGTATAAGACAGGGTGCTATAGTGATTCTTCAGCGCACTGGGTTTATTTCTGCATCGTTGTCTTCCAAGTCTTCGTTGAGCTGCAAAAACACATCTAAGTATTGGCCTTCTATTTGTTTTGGGTCTTCACCAGCATGGTAATGTGGAATGCTGTTTGACATATCATCAAGAGTTTCATAGTCGATGTTATCCATATTGTACCAATTGTCGAAACAATTAACTAGCTCCTAGCTTCATCCACTCAAAGAGAAGGTAGTTCCATTCGCAATCGGGGTCTATGGGTACCTCTTGAAATTACCTAGACATTGAGTATTTTATGATAGCCCTTTGCTTAGCCCTTGTTAGCTACATTCATCTTCTATTAAGGTCCTATCTCCCAATATTAAGAAAACATCACCTTATAAATAAAGATCCCCAATCGACAACATCCTCATTAAGTTTAGCTCTTGAGTCCATGAATGTAGTGCATTGATAGGACCTCTATAATTTCTTACCCCTTCCATTTTGCCATGCCCTACATATACAACCCTGGTGTATTAGAGCCCAGGGTTCCATTTTGTGGCGTCAAACAACCATTTGATGTTTGTGCCATGCCACGACGGAGGGAAAGGGGGTTGAGAGGGTATGCCTCTCCTCATTGATCAAGGAACTTCCCCTTTTCTGAAACGTTCTCTTCTTTCTCCTCAGAGAAAACCCTACCCCCTCTTTGAGTCTCCATGTAGTGACCCAAATAATTAATTAAGCTTAGGTAGCTTATTTAGAGGGTTGATTTGGGTTTTGGGTCACTAAGGGGCATTAGAAGGGCATTTTGGGAATTTGCACTTTCAGACTGGACGTACGCCTAACCTACTGGACGTACAGTCTTGTCTGTAGTAGAAAACGTACGTAGGGGGATCATCATACGTACGTCTGCAAATAGTACAAGGATGTACGCTGGGGACCACCCGGACGTACGCTGGTTTTGGAATACCTCTTGGGTAATACGTGGAAGTACGCTACAACCTTTGGACCACTATGTAAATTGTACTTGACTTACGCTACCTTTTCAGAGTAGTTGGTAAAGCTTTCAGTTTTTCTCCACCTATAAATACCCACCCCCCCCTTCGCCTTTTAAACCCGTTTTCACGCCCCTAGGCTCTCGAGAACCCGTTGTGTGAGTGTTTTGTGAGGTTTTGTGAGTTCTTGAAGAAGGAGATGAAGTTCTTGAAGTTTCGCTTCAAGGAGGTAATATCCTTAAGCCTAGCTCGATTCTTAGCTGTTATGATGTTTAAATGCTAGCTAGCTTAGTTGTTTGTTTTGAGTTTTTAGCTAGGTTATGCTTAATCTTGGCGGTTTAGTATTTTATCTTGTTCAAACGTGTTTTCGTATACATGGAGATATTATTTTGAGATAGGAAGCCTTAGAAAGTCTTTTGGTAACCTTAGAAATCGGTTTGAGAGGATAGGAGGACGCATGGACAAAATGAGGTTCTAGCTGAAATCTTCGGAGCGAATGTACGGCCTCAAGCTTAGACGTACGGTTAGAAGCATTCCAGGGAACCCTATTTTGGCCAACCATCTGATAGCTCCTGTTTTCTTGTTATAGGGTTGTTTTAGTGGAATTAGAACTAATAGAAGATTTTCCACAGATTTGGGGAACCCGGACCATTTGGAGGAGTATTTAGAGAATTTGTACGACCTAAGTGAGTTTTAACTCACATAATGCTCGCTATTATTTTCCATGACCGCACAACTATTTTTTGTACAAAAACATGTATATTGGTAACTGTCACGATATACACTCATTGCACATGAACTCTAATTTTTTGAGAAAAACGTTGTGCTTAATATGTTAACAAAGTGAGACTTGTAAATTGTTCAGGGAAAGTAAGAGGGAGGATTAGAAGTGGTGACAAGTATTGTAACTGTACTTGAATTTGAAGCTTCAGTTTTGTTTTATTCATGGGCTACCCACTCTTTCGTATCTATTATGTTTGTAAGATTGTCTAGACTTGTGGTACGCACTTTGGAACCCGGTCTTGCTGTAACTACTCCCGTAGGAAAAACTGTAGTTTGTAAGCGTGTAGTTTGTGGATGCCCTATTAGCATCTGTAGAAGAGTACTTCCCGTAAACTTAGGTGTTCTCCCTATGATTAGTTACGACGTTATTCTCAGGATAGATTGGTTGGTGAAGCATCTGGCAATTATCGACTATGCTCGGAAGCAAGTTACACTTAGGCCATGGGGAGAAGGAGGAGTGACATACGTTGGATCGCGAGTGAGGTC
>NC_081547.1:20721691-20721885 GCF_901000735.1 Corylus avellana
TGTCTTTTCAATGGACTACGCTGGATTGCCGCCACAAAGGGAGGTTGAATTTGGAATTGAGTACATGCTAGGCACTAATCCTATATCGAAGGCACCATATAGGATGGCGTCATCAGTGTTGAAGGAGATAAAGGAACAGCTCCAAGACCTTTTGGATAAAGGATTTATCCGCCCTATTACATCACCATGGGGAG
>NC_081547.1:20721985-20757521 GCF_901000735.1 Corylus avellana
AATACTCGACCATAATGCTAAAAGCACGTTAGTATTAATTAGTGTCTACTTTCAAGTCGATGCTAATATGTCAATGCTAATATCCTTGCGGGAAATTATGCCATGTGTGGGTTGAGGGGGGAAAGCAATTAGTGGCAATAATTAACTATGAGGGTCGACAAATATCGATGCTACTAATAAACAATCAACGTCGACATCACTAATGTGTTTTCTCAATAAGTACATGAATTTTGCTATGATTAGTGTATGCAATCTGGTGGATGCAAGCATGGACTGTGCTTTTAATTGCATAAAGTCTATGATCATTAATCTTGGATATGGTATAAAGTTCTCTCTCACTACAAAACATACACTACAAGAACTCCGTCCATTAGCGGCGACATTATTAGCATCGACTTTTTACCATTGACACTAATAAGTACATATTAGCGTCCACAGCTAATACTCGACCATAATGCTAAAAGCACGTTAGTATTAATTAGTGTCTACTTTCAAGTCGATGCTAATATGTCAATGCTAATATCCTTGCGGGAAATTATGCCATGTGTGGGTTGAGGGGGGAAAGCAATTAGTGGCAATAATTAACTATGAGGGTCGACAAATATCGATGCTACTAATAAACAATCAACGTCGACATCACTAATGTGTTTTCTCAAGAGCCACATCAGGGGCGACACTGTTCAACGTTGATGACCTATTATCAGTGTCGACTATTTTTTAGTCGACGCTGATAATATGCCATCAGCATCCACTTTTGGTTGATGCTATTGACCCTCTATCAGAATAATTAAAATAAAAAATTTTAAATTGAAAAGTATCAACGCTGACGCAAAAGTGGGCGTTGATGACTTATTATCAGCGTCGACTATTTTAGGGGGACGTTGATAATAGGTCATTAGCACCCAATTTTGGTTGACGCTATTGACTCTCTATCAAAATAATTAAAATAAAGAATTGAAAAGTATCAGTGTCAATCAAAAAGTAGATGTTGATGACCTATTATCAGCATCGGTATAGGTCATCTTTCGAGTAGTGCACTCAATCAGAAACATAAAGATATAAGAATTCCATAAACTAAAAATCAAATCAAACCAAACGTCTTATAAAAAATTATAACTCATCCCACCAAAACCTAACTTTTGAGCCCTTAGGCTTAACATAGAAAGTATGCTGGAACAAAACAAACTAATGTGATAGGTGCACTTATTTGTTGCAACCATCTTGTATGGTCGATCGAGAATGGCTCACTCGATTGCATCATAGTTTATCAAGTGATATCCATGTCTGAGATGTGGCTACACGTGTGGCCATGAGCATGGAGCCGGTCTAATGTCGATCGTCGACCCTTACACACATGTCGTAATTATGTATCAACAACTCAAGAGTTTAAAGGAAAGAGAAGATTGACGATGTGTGTGAATGTTTTATTTGTATTTTTTTTATGTTTTGAATGTTAAAATTGTTTCTAACTTTATTTACTCTATGTTGTATGTACTTATTGAATATTTGACTCACCCCTTACTTTTTGTGTTTTAAAACAACCCACAGATGATGTCACAAATGGTTCTACGGGCTAAGGAAACTCCAGAAAGAAGCCCTCACTTAAAAAAAGAATTGAATAAGTGCACCTAGCACATTAGTTTGTTTTGTTACAACCTACTTTCTATGTTAATTCTAATGGTTTTCGCGTCAAGTTTTATTGTGATGAGTTGGATAAATAATAATAAGATGGCTTACATCTAAAATGTTATGAGATGTTTGGTTTAATTTTATTTTATTTAAAGGAGTTTTTATGAACTTAACTTTTTGATTGAGCAATTAATGAGTAATATTGTTTTCGTATAAGACAGGGTGCTATAGTGATTCTTCAGCGCACTGGGTTTATTTCTGCATCGTTGTCTTCCAAGTCTTCGTTGAGCTGCAAAAACACATCTAAGTATTGGCCTTCTATTTGTATTGGGTCTTCACCAGCATGGTAATGTGGAATGCTGTTTGACATATCATCAAGAGTTTCATAGTCGATGTTATCCATATTGTACCAATTGTCGAAACAATTAACTAGCTCCTAGCTTCATCCACTCAAAGAGAAGGTAGTCCATTCGCAATCGGGGTCTATGGGTACCTCTTGAAATTACCTAGACATTGAGTATTTTATGATAGCCCTTTGCTTAGCCCTTGTTAGCTACATTCATCTTCTATTAAGGTCCTATCTCCCAATATTAAGAAAACATCACCTTATAAATAAAGATCCCCAATCGACAACATCTTCATTAAGTTTAGCTCTTGAGTCCATGAATGTAGTGCATTGATAGGACCTCTATAATTTCTTACCCTTTCCATTTTGCCATGCCCTACATATACAACCCTGGTGTATTAGAGCCCAGGTTTCCATTTTGTGGCGTCAAACAACCATTTGATGTTTGTGCCATGCCACGACGGAGGGAAAGGGGGTTGAGAGGGTATGCCTCTCCTCATTGATCAAGGAACTTCCCCTTTTCTGAAACGTTCTCTTCTTTCTCCTCAGAGAAAACCCTACCCCCTCTTTGAGTCTCCATGTAGTGACCCAAATAATTAATTAAGCTTAGGTAGCTTATTTAGAGGGTTGATTTGGGTTTTGGGTCACTAAGGGGCATTAGAAGGGCATTTTGGGAATTTGCACTTTCAGACTGGACGTACGCCTAACCTACTGGACGTACAGTCTTGTCTGTAGTAGAAAACGTACGTAGGGGGATCATCATACGTACGTCTGCAAATAGTACAAGGATGTACGCTGGGGACCACCCCGGACGTACGCTGGTTTTGGAATACCTCTTGGGTAATACGTGGAAGTACGCTACAACCTTTGGACCACTATGTAAATTGTACTTGACTTACGCTACCTTTTCAGAGTAGTTGGTAAAGCTTTCAGTTTTTCTCCACCTATAAATACCCACCCCCCCCTTCGCCTTTTAAACCCGTTTTCACGCCCCTAGGCTCTCGAGAACCCGTTGTGTGAGTGTTTTGTGAGGTTTTGTGAGTTCTTGAAGAAGGAGATGAAGTTCTTGAAGTTTCGCTTCAAGGAGGTAATATCCTTAAGCCTAGCTCGATTCTTAGCTGTTATGATGTTTAAATGCTAGCTAGCTTAGTTGTTTGTTTTGAGTTTTTAGCTAGGTTATGCTTAATCTTGGCGGTTTAGTATTTTATCTTGTTCAAACGTGTTTTCGTATACATGGAGATATTATTTTGAGATAGGAAGCCTTAGAAAGTCTTTTGGTAACCTTAGAAATCGGTTTGAGAGGATAGGAGGACGCATGGACAAAATGAGGTTCTAGCTGAAATCTTCGGAGCGAATGTACGGCCTCAAGCTTAGACGTACGGTTAGAAGCATTCCAGGGAACCCTATTTTGGCCAACCATCTGATAGCTCCTGTTTTCTTGTTATAGGGTTGTTTTAGTGGAATTAGAACTAATAGAAGATTTTCCACAGATTTGGGGAACCCGGACCATTTGGAGGAGTATTTAGAGAATTTGTACGACCTAAGTGAGTTTTAACTCACATAATGCTCGCTATTATTTTCCATGACCGCACAACTATTTTTTGTACAAAAACATGTATATTGGTAACTGTCACGATATACACTCATTGCACATGAACTCTAATTTTTTGAGAAAAACGTTGTGCTTAATATGTTAACAAAGTGAGACTTGTAAATTGTTCAGGGAAAGTAAGAGGGAGGATTAGAAGTGGTGACAAGTATTGTAACTGTACTTGAATTTGAAGCTTCAGTTTTGTTTTATTCATGGGCTACCCACTCTTTCGTATCTATTATGTTTGTAAGATTGTCTAGACTTGTGGTACGCACTTTGGAACCCGGTCTTGCTGTAACTACTCCCGTAGGAAAAACTGTAGTTTGTAAGCGTGTAGTTTGTGGATGCCCTATTAGCATCTGTAGAAGAGTACTTCCCGTAAACTTAGGTGTTCTCCCTATGATTAGTTACGACGTTATTCTCAGGATAGATTGGTTGGTGAAGCATCTGGCAATTATCGACTATGCTCGGAAGCAAGTTACACTTAGGCCATGGGGAGAAGGAGGAGTGACATACGTTGGATCGCGAGTGAGGTCTCTATCTCCAACTACTTCTGCCGTTCGGGCCAAGAAGCTTATCTTGGATGAGGGCAAGCGTTTTTGGCATTCGTTGTTGCCCTAGCAAAGGAAGAGAAGAAGGACGTGCAAGACATCCTTGTTGCGTGAGACTATCCATATGTCTTTTCAATGGACTACTCTGGATTGCCGCCACAAAGGGAGGTTGAATTTCGAATTGAGTACATGCTAGGCACTAATCCTATATTGAAGGCACCATATAGGATGGCGTCATTAGTGTTGAAGGAGATAAAGGAACAGCTCCAAGATCTTTTGGATAAAGGATTTATCCACCCTATTACATCACCATGGGGAGCACCGGTGTTGTTAATGAAGAAGAAGGACGGATCGATGAGGATGTGCATCGACTACAACGAATTGAACAAGGTGATGATCAAGAACAAGTATCCTTTGCCAAGGATTGACGACTTGTTGGATTAGTTACAAGGAGCGCGCGTGTTTTTTAAGATTGAGTTGTGCTCTGGCTATCACCAAGTGAGAGTGAATGAAGAGGACATTCCTAAGACGGCCTTCAGGACTCGTTATGGACATTACGAGTTTTTAGTTATGTTTTTCGGACTAACTAACGCACCAGCTGTCTTCATAGACACGATGAACAGAGTATTTCTTGACTTTTTGGACCAGTTCACCATGTTTTTCATTGACGACATCCTGATCTAGTCAAAGACGTTGGAGGAGCACAAGGAGCATCTACGGAAGGCATTAGAGAGGCTTCGAAAGGAGAAGCTCTATGCTAAACTTGAGAAGTGCACATTTTGGTTGGATAGCGTGTCTTTCCTCGGACACGTGATTTCTAGAGAAGGTGTAGCAGTTGACCTGGAGAAGGTAAAGGAAGTAGTGGAGTGGACTAGGCTGATCAGCGTGTTCGAGATCCAAAGTTTCTTCGGACTTGCTAGCTATTACCGACGCTTCATTGAGGGTTTCTTGAAGCTATTGGGACCACTTACTGCTTTGACTAAGAAGAACACTTGCTATGTTTGGACGGACGAATGTGGAAAGAGTTTTCAAGAGCTGAAGAAGTGCTTGATAACTGCTCCAGTGTTGACACTACTTACAGGATTTGGCAATTTTGTAGTATATAATGACGCTTCTAAGAAGGGATTACGGTGCGTGCTTATGCAAAACGGCAATGTTATTGCCTATGCTTCACACCAACTGAAGACTTATGAGCAGAACTATCTTATGCACGACTTGGAGTTGGTAGCAATCGTGTTTGCCTTGAAGATTTGGAGGCACTACTTGTATGGCGAGAAGTGCGAGATCTACACGGACCATAAGAGCTTAAAGTACTTCTTTACCCAGAAGAGCTTACCATGAGGCATAGAAGGTGGTTGGCACTAATCAACGATTATGATTGTGAGATCAATTATTATCTTGGCAAGGCTAACGTAGTAGCAGACGTGTTGAGCAGGAAATCAATGGTAGAGCTTGTCGCTCTTGAAATTTCTCAACTTGAGTTGATCAAGGAATTCGCTGGGATGGGATTGGAAGTTGTAGGTGAAGGTAGGCCTGCACACTTGGCTAACCTAGTGGTTCAGTCATAGCTACCTGCAAGAATCAAAGCCGATCAGTTGGAGGACCCTAAGTGTGCCAAGATCATGTAGTTGCTTGAAGAAGGAAAGGAAAATGAATTCTATCTTAAGGACAATGGGTTGTTCACCCATTTCAAGCAAGTATATGTACTTGAAGGCGGAGGATTAAGGAAATAGATAATGAGTGAGGCTCATCGTTCCCCGTACACTGTACATCCTGGTGGTACTAAGATGTACAGGGACGTGAAAGAATCATATTGGTAGGACAATATGAAGCAGGACATCGCAAGGTTTGTGGTGCAATGCTCAACCAGCCAATAGGTTAAACCAAAGCACCAGAGGCCGGCAGGGACGCTCAAGCCCTTACTTATACCTAAATGGAAGTGGGATGAGATCGCCATAAATTCTATTTTGGGGTTATCCAAGACACCCACCGGAGAAGATTCCATTTGGGTGGTAGTCGATCTTCTCACAAAGAGTGCTCACTTCATTCCAATGAAGGTTAAGGATCCGATGGATAAGTTGGCTAGACTATATGTTCAGAATATAGTCCGATTACACAGAGTACCATCGGCAATTATATTGGACAGAGACTCTCGTTTTACTTCGAGGTTTTGGCAAAGTTTGCAGAAGGAGATGGGAACCGAGCTGAAGTTTAGTACCACTTTTTCATCAACAGACAGACGCTCAGTCAGAGCGGACTAACCAAATTCTGGAAGACATGTTACGAGCTTGCATGTTGGATTTCAAAGGTAGTTGGGTCTAGTACCTACTTTTGATTGAGTTCGCTTACAACAACAGCTGTCAGGCAGCTATTGGAATGTCGCCTTATGAAGCACTTTATGGACGTAAGTGTCAGTCGCCCTTGTATTGGGACAACGTCGATGAGAGACAAACGTTGGGGCTAGAATTGATTCAGGATACTCACGACAAGGTGCTCATCATTAGGGAAAGGATGAATGCAGCTCAGTGTTGGCAAAAGAGCTATGCTGATAACCGGAGATGACCATTGGAGTTCGAAGTAGGGAATCTTGTATTCCTTAAGATATCACCCATGAAGGGAGTGATACGATATGGGAAGAAGGAGAATCTCAGCCCTCGATTTATTGGACCATTTGAGATCACCCAGAGAGTAGGGAGGTTGGTGTACATAGTCGCCTTAACCCAAGACTTGGTCTGGACGCATGATGTTTTCCACGTCTCGATGCTCAGAAAGTACATCGCTAACCCTGATGTAATTGTGGAAATTCGAGCCGTTAGGAATCCATGAGGGATTGACCTATGTCGAGGAGCCGGTGAAGATTGTGGACAAGAAGCAACAAGTACTACGTACCAAAATGATTCCTATCGTTAAGATATTGTAGCGTAACCATGGTGTCAAGGAAGAGTTGTGGGAAGCAGAGCACGACATGTGGAGCCGTTATCCGCATTTGTTGGAATAATTGTGTATGACTCTTTTCTTCAAGATTATACTTGGATAGTATACCTATTTTTGTTTTGGGTAATGGAATAGTTGATTAAGAAATAGTTTGTTTTCCTCTACAGGATCATGGCACCTATACCAATCGACCTAGATTGCATGTGGAACTACTCATTCTTTGAGTTGATGGATTTAGGAGTGAGATTGATGACGATTAGTATAGTGTTGGCAACATTGAGTATGACGCGTTAGATGACTTGTGAGGTGATTTTCCGCAGCTATTCGAGGATGAAGTATTGCCAGTTAATGGATGGGAAGAGATAGCCCATGAACATTCTACTCTTTTCTGAATGCTGTTCTTTTGGTATTTTATCTAAAAATTTCGAAAATGAAATTTTTATAAGGAGAAGTGAATGTAGTGACCCAAAGAATTAACCAAGCTTAGGTAGCTTAGTTAGAGGGTTGATATAGGTTTTGGGTCACTAAGGGCCACTAGAGGGGCATTTTAGGAATTTGGACTTTCGGACCGAATGTACGCCTAACCTACCAGATGTACGGTCTTGTCTGTAGTAGAGGACGTACACAGGGGGACCACCGTACGTACGTCTGCAAATAGTACAAGGACGTACTGTAACGCCTCAAAAATTAATTAACTCCACGGTTCGTCTCCCAGCCTTGTTCCACTCCGAACAAGACTTAGGGATATCTACTCCTCGAAAAACAGAGGATACTAAGTAGCGGAAAGAATAAGATTCTATGAACATTAATCATAAGAACCAGAGCATCTACTAAGAACCATCATGATAGTTGAAATCACACTATACAAGTTATTATTTTTACAAGGGATCTATGCTATACCTTAATATGCAAGTGTACATAAAAGCTCTAAGTTTACAACATAACTCAAAAGTACTAGTTACCATGAGTACCCACCTAAACTTGCAATAAGTCCTCAAGCATCTCTCAGGTCGAATCCTCTAAGATAACCGGATGCTTGGCGGTATCCATCTTCTGCTAAATTATCTATAACAGCATAGTTGTACATATGGAGAAAAAAGGGAAATAATACAAGGGTAAGTCCGAAGATTTAGTTAGTATAAATGCACATGACGTTCCCGTCATTAATGGTGAACTCAGTTGTTTATAAAGCACATGCAACATTATGAGATAACAGTTTATCATCGATGTGATATATGTATATATATATATATAGTAACAATCATAGTTCAACTGTATGGTCTACTCGAGATATTACACATTCTCAACAGGGTTGACGCTAGCCCGAGGGACTTGTAGTACAACATTGGTGCCCTGGATACTGCATGGCTACCATACATAACACTAGTGGCACAACCGAGTCCGACCTCAGGTAGCCCACACCATTAATGATGTCCGTCCTATAGTGACCATTCATTGGGAATGGGAATGGCTGCGTCTTGGTCACGAAACCATTGGATCCAAAGCCCCCCCTTCCCACACACACACATGACCATAAAGTTAACATGTATAGTAAGCCCATGGCCATTATACCGCATGTACTGGTGTACCATGTCATATGATGCAATTAATCTTATCAGTCTTTTACATACATAATTTTACAAGCATCATCATTATCCTATTAATCGACACACGTTTTCGCAAAAGAGAGTTCACAGTAGTTTCAAAATGTATTTCCTGAGAGTTGAAAAATATGCATGTTTGATATATATATATATATATAAAATAGACGTGCAATGCAGGAAAAGGAACAACAAGCATCCATGTGAGTTTACACTCACCTAGGTCGTAAGGCTCCTCCATATAATTTCCTTGACGCTCCATAACCTCGAATACTGAGAAAAGACCTATAATTAGTTCTAAATCCCATTTAAACGCACCTAAAATATGAAAATAGAGGCTATCGGACTACTGGCCAAAGTGGCGTTCCCTAGAACACTACTGACCATACGTTCGGGCTCGTGGCCGTATGTCTATTGAAATACTTTGGACCGTACGCTCGGGCTCGAGGCCGTACGTCTGCTCCGTGGGTTCTAGAATCTCATTTAGTTCAACCGTCCTCCTATCCTCCTAAACTAGTTCTAAAGCTACCAAAGGCTTCCTAACTTAAAATGAAACCTCCATGCAAACGTAAATATGCCCAACAAGAATTAAACGGTAAATCAAGATAAACTATTAAACCGTCAAGATTATGGGCAACAACATAACTAAAAGCTACAAGCTAAGCTAACTATGAAAAGCACTTAAACAGCATAACAACTAGCTAAGCTTAGAAGATTACCTCATTGAAGCAAAACTTCAAGAACCTCCACTCCAATAGCACCAAACTCACAAAATCCTCACAAAACACCCACACAAGGGTCTCTAGAGGGTTTAGGGGCGAGAATGGGTGTGAGAAAATGAGAGAGGGAGGGGCGTATTTATTGGGCTGGAAAGCAGCGTACGTCCGGTCCTAGGGGCATATGTCCACATACTATTCACCAGCGGTCCAAAGGTTGCTTCATACGTCTAGGTATTAACCAGCGGTCAATCCAAAAAGTAGCGTATGTCCTGTACTTTAGGAACGTACGTTAGTGTACTATTCATAGAGTACGACGTACTATTTGTCAGAGTATGTCCGGTGGTCCCCCAACGTACATTCACACTAAAAGACAAGAGCGTACGTCCGCTAACCCTAGCGTACGTCTGGTGGTCCCCTCATGTACATCCCCACTGAAGACAGGGGTGTATGTCCGGCAAACCTAGCTTACATCTGACCAAAAGTTCAAAATGCCCTTCTAGGGTCCTTAGTGAGCCAAAACCCAAATTAACCCCCTAACTAAGCTACCTAAGCTTAGTTAATTATTTGGGTCACTACACGTATGCTGGGGACCACTCGGACGTACGCTGCTTTTGGAATACCCCTTGGGTTATACCTGAACGTACGCTACAACCTTTGGACCGCTGTAGAAACAGTATCGGACGTACGTCCCAATAGTACCGGACGTACGCTACTTTTCAGAGTAGTTGGTAGCGCCCTCAGCTTTTCTCCACCTATAAATACCCATCCCTTTCGCCTCTTAAACCTATTTTCACGCCCCAGGCTCTCTGGAACCCTTTGTGTGAGTGTTTTGTGAGGTTTTGTGAGTTATTGAAGAAGAAGAGGAGGTTCTTGAAGTTTTGTTTCAAGGAGGTAATATCCTTAAGCCTAGCTCGTTTCTTAGCTGTTATAATGTTTAAATGCTAGCTTAGTTGTTAGTTTTAAGTTCCTAGCTAGGTTATGCTTAATCTTGGCGGTTTAGTATTTTGTCTTGTTCAAACGTGTTTTCGTATGCATTGAGATATTATTTTGAGATTGGAAGCCTTAGAAAGCCTTTTGGTAACCTTAGAAATCGGTTTGGGAGGTTAAGAGGACGTATGGACAAAATGAGGTTCAACCTGAAATCTTCGGAGCGGATATACGGCCTTGAGCCCAAACGTACTGTCAGAAGCATTCCAGGGAACCCTATTTTGGCCAGCCATCTGATAGCTCCTGTTTTTTTGTTATAGGGTTGTTTTAGTAGAATTATGACTAATAGAAAGTTTTCCATAGATTTGGGGAGCCCGGACCGTTTGGAGGAGTATTCAGAGAATTTGTACGACCTAGGTGAGTTTTAACTCACATAATGTTTGCTATTATTTTTCATGACTGAACGACTATTTTGTGTACCAAAACATGCATATTTGCAACTCTCACAATATACACTTGTTGCACATGAATTCTAACTTTTTGAGAAAAACGTTGAGCTTAATATGTTAACAAAGTGAGACTTGTAAAAACATGCATATAAAATACAGACAAGATAAATTGCATCGTATGACATGGTATATTGGTACATGCGGGATAACAGCCATGGGCTTACTATACATGTGAACTTTATGGTCAAATGTGTGTGTTATATGGGCCTTGGATCCAATAGTTGTTTCATGAACGGTGAAGCCTTAATGGGCGGCGACTACAAAACGGACATCATTAGTGGTGTGGGCCACCCGAGATCGGACTCAGTCATGCTGCGAGTATTATGTACGATAGCATACAATGGTTGAGGAACCGACATTGTATTATAGGTTTCTCGGGACAGCGCCAACCCTGCTAAAAAAGAGTAACATCTCGAGTAGACCATACTGTTGAACTATGACTGTTAGTCTGTATCATATGCATATATCATATATCTATATCACACCTTTGGAAAACTGTCATGACGGAACTGTCGCATACTTTATAAAAAATTAGAGTTTATTATTAAACTGGTATGGGCTTTATAAGCGTTAACATTCACCAAGTCTTTAGACTTACCCCTTTATTTATGTTTTTTCCCCTCCATTACGAGTAATTGCGCGTCTTGGCTAGCCTAGACAAGGATGCCTTCGAAGTAGACATGGGTGATTGCGCAAGACCTGATTCGAGTCATTTTTGAGGATATGGACTTAGTTTAGTTGAAGTCCATGTAGGATGACAAAGGAACCACCCGAGCAGATATATATGATGGCGATTCTTATCTCATTAGCATTACTTAAACTTAGGATTTGATCTGTTGATCTTTTATTAAACAGTTATGTTATGGGAGTTAACCTTTATTTTGATGATGATTTGATGACCGGTACATTTGGCGACTATTTTTATATTATGAGGTGTTATGTTACTCTAGTGTATGAATGCGTGATTGTTTATTTAATGCTCTCTATTCCTATAGTTTAAAAAGTTTTCCACTGTGGTCTCTCGTTTATGAGAGGTTGAAATCCCTAAATCTTGTCCCGTGAGGGATAGAGCTGGGAGACGAATCATGGGATCAATTACCAGTTAATTGACTTGCCCATCGAGGTCGTTACACTCCAACAGCTAGGGGAGGAGAGGCTGAAACCCCCTCCTCTCCCCACTTCCTCCTTCCCCCACCCCTTCTATCCTCTTCGGAGGATCTATTCACCTCTTCGAAGGCCTATCCATCTCCTATGGCAAGCTCTCCCAGTCCAGCAACTCTGTTGGCATCTCCTTCACTGCAGATAGTCCGATTCCAGCTTCGATCCACCGTCCTCAGCCTTGGCTTTGCACTCTCCTTGAAGTTTTTGGATTGATTTTTTTTTTCAAAATTAGATCCATGAACTTGAGGACGCTCCACCCCTAGATACACTGGATCAAAATCTTACGATACAAATTCCACATACCGCAGAGGTGTATGTAACCTATGACAAGTCAATTGATGAAGTCCATGTTCATCCTGCAGCAATTGCAAAAGTCATTAGGGCTACAAAAATCCCTCGTTCGCTTATACAAGAATCTCATGAAATTGATCTGATGGATTTTGAAGGAAAGCTTGTGACTTTCTCCAAATCAAGAGGATTGCTTGACATGATTTGGTTAATTTTTTCATTAATCAAAAATTAGCTTTTTTATTTTTTATTTTTTATTTTTATTTTTTTATTTTTTATTTTCTTTTGACTGTCTTCATTTATTTATGGGAAATTATATCAAAACACCTTGGGTAAGCATGCTAAAATTTTTTGTCCCTAAGTTTTTTTTTTTTTTGACAATTTACTCCTTAGGTCAATCGAAATGCCAAGAAAATCCCTACAGTCAAACTTTTTTAACTGCCATTAGATTGGTTGAAATACACCATTTTGCACGTCAGCATAATAATTTTTTTATTAATTTAATTTAAAAATTAAAAAAAAAAAAAGAAGGGGTGAGCGGCCACCCTTAGGGTTTAGGGGTGACCTGCGGGCCACGTGCCACCTCAAACCACCCAAGGGGTGGCCGCTCCTGGAGGTAACCAGAAGCCACCCCAGGGGTGGTTTGCCCACCCCTAGGGTGGCTTCCGGCCACCCTATAATGGTTGGGGTGCTTTCAATTTTTTTTTTTTTTTTTAATTTTTAAATTAAATTTATAAAAAAAAAATTATGCTGATATGGCAAAACAGTGCATTTCATCCAATCTAACGACAGTTAAAAAAATTTGACGGTAGAAATTTTCTTGTCATTTCTATGCACCCAAAAAGTAAATTGTCAAAAAAAAAAAAAAAAAAAAAACTTAGGGATAAAAAAATTTTGGCTTGCTTACCCTAGGTGTTTTGATATAATTTCCCTTTATTTATCAGCTGCTTCCGTGGAGAAATTAACAAAGCGGTGACAAAAAAAGGCAAAAATCAATTAAATTAACAGCGACTAAGTTTGAATGCTTGAGTCATATATAGTCTAAGCAATTTTTCTTTTTAATTTTTTTAATTTTTAATTTTTAATTTTTTTTTTGTTTTTTAAGTAAAAAAACAGGGGTATGAATAAAAAATATATATATATATTGCTTTTAGCTAAGAAGGTGCATGGCAAATAAATTTTCCTTTCCTTTAATTATGGATATCTCAACTCAAGATCTAGGCTCCCTTATTGCTCAATAGCTGCACTAACTTGGGGAGAACCCTTCCTTTCAACTAAAAACCCTCTCCCCTGTGATGAACTTTTACCTTTGGTAGGGCATGTCATGTCCCATAAAACTCAAAACAACCAATCTGTAAATGCTGGCCTTATTAAAGCATGGTTCTGTGCCAGCCCTTTCTCCTTTGCTGTTCTTAGCCCAAACACTTTCCTTTCCAAATTTTCTATGAACACATAACTAGAATTCTCAACCAAACCTGGAATGTAAATGGCTTTTTAATAGCTTTACAACTTTGGTCTCACACTGCCTAGGAGAACTCTCCCTCAAAGAAGTTCCTTTCTAGATTCAAGTTCATGGGCTCCCTCTACACAACCTGACCATAAAAAATGCCATTGCTTTTGGTAAAGGATTGGGCCACTTTGTGAAGGTTGATGATGCTAGTGGTGTTTATACCACCTTTCGTAGCTATCTAAGGCTTATTGTTGATATTAATGTCGCAAGCCTTTGAATCTAGGTTTTCCCTTCACCATAAATGATGGAACTGCTACTTGGGTAAGTTTGAAGTATGAAAGGTTGGATGTCTATTGCACTGACTGTGGAATGATTGGCCACAAACAATTTTCTTGCCAAGCCCCTCAAGTAGAAAGATTTCCTACCAAGTACAAAACCTCTCTCAAAGTTACCATATTCTCATACATGTTTCCTTTTTCACCTTTGGCTCACAATGAGGTAAAAATCAAAATCATTCAACCTTCTTCCCCTGTTCTAGGTCACAGATTTGAACCCACTCAGCCATGCATGACCAGCTCTCATCCCCATGCAAACGAGCTAGAAACTCACCTCAATCCTCACAATTCTCTGACTCCACAACAATTCATGTAGGTGTGAACGCAAAGGAGCCTATTCTAATCAAGATTCTTATTTTATAGATTATGAAGAAACATAATGTGACATTCTATAAATTCTATAAATTTAAAATAGAATCATAAAGAAAATTTTGTATATATTACATACATTTATACACTACAAAAAACTAATTTTTTGCTGACATAAGTTTTCTGACGTGTCAGGTGGTCTGACACGTCAGAAAATTCTCTTGACGGGGTATTTTTTACGTATTTCAGGTGTTAAAATTATGGGTGTCAGAAATAGAAAATTTCTAACGTGTTAGATTTAACACGTCAGAATTTTCTGACGAGTTAAAAGTGACACGTTAGAAAAAAATTTTGACGTGTCACTTTCTAACATGTCAAAGTTTTTTGACGTGTCAGAAAATGACACATTAGAAAATTTTTCTGACATGTCATCAGAGGCACGTCAGAAATTTTTCTAACACGTCAGAAATTTCTAACGTGTGGGAAATATACACGTCAAAAAAATCTGATGTGTCAGAGACCATGACACGTCAGGAATTTCTGACGTGTCATAACATGACACGTCATAAAATTTGGTTATCTTTAAAAAACTTTTACCCCTATATATTTTTTGAATTTTTTCGGGATTGCACCCGAATTTTGGATTACAATTAACCTGATATACAATTTATCCATTGATCCATGCAAATAATATACAATTTTTTCATCAGTCCATGCAAATAACATAAGTCATATCCATTAACATCAATCACAAACTATCCACCAAAACTAGCTTCAAGACACAAAAAATGACATATATACCAAGTGCGAATGGCCAACCACAAATAACATAATATACATCAATTTAACTATCTCTGTTATCATCAAAGAAACTATCTCAAATACAATTACATCAACAAAATAACTTATGTACAATAAGTGTGAATGGCCAACCAGACGTTCAATGCTGATCATTGACATCGATAGCTTCCTCTCCATGATGTCCATTACCTACAAATGATAAAACAAACAATCACCAAACAAATGAAATCCACTAGCTGCAAATGATAATACAAACAATCATTGAGCAACGTCACTATAGAAAGTGAAAGAAAAATGCTTGAATATTCACCCAATTCAGTTGTTGATTCTTTCACAATAAATGATATAACAAAAATAGGTAAAACGTTGAAGTTAGCAGAAAATTCATATAAAAAAGGAAAAAAAAATTAAGATATATATATATGCATGGTCACAGAGCAATCAATGCTTTTGTTAAATTTATAAACATGAGAAGATGAGCTTCGTTTTTGCCATGGCAATTATGTGAGACATGGGAACTTTCTCTTTTTTTCCATTGCAATTATAGAGCTTCCATGCCTTTTTAACGTCGGGGGTTCAATGGAAGAAATGATAAAGAAAAGGAAAAGCTCCAACACGCCTGCGAAAGTGAAAGCTTCATCCCTCTCTAGAATTGAGTGCTAGGTAGCTGCAATCCTATAAGGGTGATTTCATATAATTAACTACTAATTCCCGATTATCTAAAACACCATTCCTTTTTCTATTTTATCTAAAAATATATTTCAAAAACACCATATATACTACTCTCTAAATATTTCTCTACTCTATTAAATCATCTTTTTAATAATCTATTATGCCATTTCATATATGTGGACAATATATGTACTCCCTCTCAATGAGATTGATTTAACATGTAAAGTTAGAAACAAAAACACAACCAAGATAGAATAAGTATGGAAGAGGAACCACTAACCCCATTTTTGTTTTAATGACCAGATATTTAGCTTAGATTTATTAATTATATAGACTATGCATCTATTTATTACGAAATATTGCAAGGCTAACCTCCGTTTAAATGTTTAACTAATTAAGTCTCAAATTGGTTATTTACAACTACATGTACTGTTAAGTTAAACTAATCTAGATTACAAAACAAGTTTTCTTTTCATATGATAATTAGAAGGTTAATTAGACTCTTTAGATCTTAGAGACACACACTTGAATTGCATCTATTCATGGCAAGAGGGGCCAAAGAAATTTTATAACTAATGTGAGATCAATTTGTAAATCTAATACAATTCATTTTTCTTAAGAGATTGTCTCTAACTTAATTTATGATTTTATAACTTATTATGCTATAACAATATACTTTTACAGCCCTATTCATTTTATTTCAAAAAATTTGCCAATGGCCTTCCATCTTATAAAATTAATAAAATAGATACATGCATACTCTTAGATTTTTGATTGACCGATTCAATGTTCAAAGCATATAGATGTAAAACATGGTGGGGTAGTTTTTTACTTAAGGTTAAGTGTCAAATTCCTACATACATGTCAAGTACAACCGTACCCCATCTATGGCTCGTTGAGCATTACTCCGCTCAAGATTGGATTGTCAAACATACAAAGCTACGCAACCTACTCAACCTAGGTACTTTTACCCCCATGCATTTATATCTATTTATATTTAGAGTTACAAAATTAACTTTTTGAACAACTATTCTTGATGATATTGATTTGCATGTATTGCTTTGTGCCATGCATTTATATCCATTTATATGCCCATGAATAACTCTAAATAATTATCTCAACCAACACTATTTCATACCAGACCAAATTAAAGCCAACAATTTGAAATATAAACATAATGCATGTAGCATTTTGATAATCTTCCAGTAATATTTTAATTTGTTGAGGAGATTAACACGTAGGAGTTTATATATATTCAACTCATGTTATATTAACTACTTAAAATTATGATATTCATCTAGTGTAGACTTGATCGTTTCATACTCTCACACAATCACATATACTAGATTCTTAATATTCTACAAGGACCATAGTGGTCTATCTCATAATACCAATAAACACTTCAAATGCAATGCTCTAACTCACATCCACCACCAAACCAACCATGATATATAAACCAAATTCAATAGGATTTACAACATCATGAATGAGAATGACTACAACATATCCAAACTCTAAATTTAGAAGTTCACATATATATAGGGACAGTTCTAAAACCACATTGACCATTAAAAAATGTCATTACCTGATTCACTATCGACCAACGGTCGCACCATTGCAAAGGGTGGGGAAGTTCTGTCTGGTGCGAAGCTCGACCGCATCATTTCCTCGAGCTCGCGAAAACGGGCATCAAACATTGCCTAACGTTTAGCCTCCTGTTGAGCCAATCGTGCATTGTTCACTGCCATCTACTCTGCCACTTGTTGAGCTACCCACATATTGTTCTTGGCCAACAAGGCATCTATCTCTTCCTTGTGCTTTGCCTTCACCGCCTCAAGCGCTCTGTCAAGTGTTTCTTGTGATATCATGGAATGCCTGGTGTTTTCTGACCATGCCTGTGACGGTGTATAATATGAGTGTATGTACCCCCGCATAGGCAAAATATTTGGTCCAGCCTGCCGAACCCTACCAACGTACTCAGGCTTATTTCCAAGCGCCTATGCATATGCGTCGTTCGGCGCCCACCTGACCGTTCCTTTTGTCATGCTAGACGATGCTGCAGGGTCGGTGGGTATAAGCTCCGCCATCATTTCCTGTATGTTACATTAATTATTGGGTTAGTGGGTCATACAACTGTTAATCGCAAATAAATTATCAAATATATAAGCAAAACAACATTTGAAAGGTGAGTAGCATACACATCTCTCCTTCACTATGTCATTCGGATATGTACCGTCCTTCTTCGTGTGTGTGCGAATACAATTCTGTGCACGAGTAGGAGGAGTGCCCAGACGTATGGCCCGCCGAAAACATAGGACATACATATATATTTAAATATATCAAATGATAACATGTTTACATTTATAAGAATAGGGTAAATTACACATTGACCTCCTCATGTGTCACCCTGGCGTAGATCTTCGATTCGGTGCAATGAGGCGTATTATTCAATGCTCGCAAGCTCTTCATGTGTGCCGCATAATCCTACACAGTTAACATTCTTAATATGTTAATTCTAACACAATTACAATTAATGACACTATACAAAATGAAAAGTTTAACTCATGGCTTACCTTATTATCCTGGCTACACCATCTCTCCAATAAGATCTCCAAGTCGACGGCATTGTATGCGGAGAGCATTTCTTGCCCCACTCTTGCCCGTACAGTGGCTGGAATATCTTCCGCCGTAATGGCAAGAACTTTTTTAAGCTCGTGCCTCCAAGTCCGCAGCTTGGAGCCCATATCCCGGAATGCTTCATTCTTTACGGCTTTCAAGTTGCAATCGGGCGGGACGAAAAAGTATACCTGCACAAGTTTAAAATTGATAAATTAAAAAAACCTAAAATATATGTGTATATGTATATAGATATAAACACACATATATATGTACAACTTAGAACGTATATATACATATATACATTAGAAGTGTTTGACATAATATGCAACACATACCATCAAGGCGTCTCAAATATCCTCTTTGGTACGCTGCGGTACCTTCGTCCAATCGTCCAGTATTTGGACATAATTTCCGCCGCTTATTACGTCTCTTGTCATCTGTCTAAACCTCACGGCGCTAAAGCCGACTGCCTACCATGATGCATTGTACTCCAGTAAGATCCATTTGCCGGTAGGGACTCCCGGCAACCTGTACGAGTCAAGAATGGTAAACACCTCAATAATTGTGTTTCCATCTGAATCAGTACCTAACAGATTAAAAATTACCGATGTAAGTTATTTCGAATTGAATACTAACTACAAGTAAATTAAGACCTATATGCATGACATTCGAGCATATACACTTACTTATGGTCCGAACCTGTCGAGGGCCTAACCGGTCGTTGGGAGCAGGGTTGGTGGGCTGCGGGTCATCCGTGGCCCATGTCCCACCAGTCATGTCTTCCTGGGCCTCTATCTCACTATCCTGGGCACCTGCTTTGTATTTATTTATAATGTTTAGAATTCTATAAAGTTGTAGTTGTAGTTAAATATAATTGATATCGCACCAATATAGTTAGAAACTTTCAAAACTTTCAATCTATCAAAAAAACTTTTGGCTGTACCTGCTGTAACATCCCTGCTCCAAGTAGTATGATATTGTCCGCTTTGGGCCAAGCCCGCACGGTTTTATTATTGGGTTTATCCCCAAAAGGCCTCATACCATTTATGGAGAATATATTTCATATAAACACATCATCTTTTCCATGCCCAGGGAATGTGAGACATCACAATCACCCCCTCTTAGGACGCAGCGTCCTCACTGTCGACCCTCATGGGCTTGTGCACGCTCCCTCCATCTCAAGCTGGGCTATGGCTCTAATACCATATGTAACTTCCCTGCTCCAAGTGGACATCACAATCACCCCCTCTTACGACGCAGCGTCCTCACTGCCGACCCTCATGGGCTTGTGCACGCTCCCTCCATCTCAGGCTGGGCTATGGCTCTAATACCATATGTAACTTCCCTACTCCAAGTGGTATGATGTTGTCCGCTTTGGGCCAAGCCCGCACAGTTTTATTATTGGGTATACCCCCAAAAGGCCTCATACCATTTAGGGAGAGTATATTTCATATAAACACATCATCTTTTCCATGCCCAGGCAATGTGAGACGTCACATCTAACCATTGATTTTTCTGGTCATGTATCATAACCTCTTGATAACTTTCTAGCTCTCCCCCATTAGAAAGTAACACATACTCATTAATTGAATACTTTCTAGAAGGCTGTCGGTTTCTAGTAGATCTTCTCAACTGAATCTTAGTGGCTGGTTCTAAAGAAGCTTGCTCTTGGTGCTCTTCTGACTCTACATTATCAATTGCAGGCTCACCATTTTCACCAACTGTATCAACCTGTTCTTCTTGTACATCTCTTATGTGTTTATCATGCATCACACAAGGAGGAATAACTGGTTCCAAATCAACACGGTATTCACTGAGAGACTCTGCCTTTTTCTGATCCAAGTCTTCAATGGTTTGATCTTCAAAAAATATGACATCTCTGCTTCGTATGATTTTCTTATTAACCGGATCCCACAATCTGTAACCAAACTCCTTGTGCCTATAACCCATGAAGATACATTGCTTGACTTTGCTATTAAGCTTTGACCTCTCATCTCTAGGAATATGGACGAATGCCCTGCAGCCAAGCACTCTCAAGTGCTCAAAAGAAACATCTTTCCCTATCGAAACCCTTTGAGGAATGTCACCATCTAAAGGAATTGAAGGAGAAAGATTTATCAAGTCAACTGCTATCCTCATTACCTCACCCTAAAATTGTTTAGGCAATTTTGCATGAGAGAGCATACACCTAATTCTCTCACAGATGGTTCTGTTCATTCTCTCTACTACGCCATTATGCTGCGGAGTCTTAGGTACAGTTTTTCTCAAGCCTGATCCCATGGCTTTTGCAATACTCTACAAATGGTCCTCTGTATTCACCACCATTGTCTACACGGACGCATTTTAACTGCCTTCCAGTTTCTTTTTCAACCTTCATATGAAAGACTTTGAACACACCCAATACCTGATCTTTTGTTTTCAAGGCAAACAACCATACCTTTCTAGAGTAGTCATCAATAAAAGTCACATAATAAAGTGCACCACCTATAGTTTTAGTGTTCATATTGCAGAAATCAGTGTGAACTAAATTAAGAATATTAGACTTTCTTGATGAAGAGGATTTTTGAAATGAAACTCTTCTTTGTTTTCCAACAAGACAATGAATACAGGGTATTAGTGGCGTACCTTTATTATTAGGCAGGATTTGTTCCTTAGCGAGAATATGAAGTCCCTTCTCACTCATGTGACCAAGCCTCTTGTGCCATTGCTCAGTGGAATTTTCATTCTCAACAACAATCGTATATCCCTTGACTAGTCTTCCAGCTGTCTTGTAGAGAGTGTTGGTCTTCTTTCCCCTGGGTAAGATAAGAGAACCCTTGCTCAGTTTCCACTGTCCACCTCCAAGGTAATTGTGGTAGCCTTTATCATCAAGTTTCCCAATAGAAATCAAGTTGAAACGCATTTCAGGAACATGTCTGACATCCTTAAGCATCAATTTGCACCCAATTTTGGTTTCTAGCTCTATATCTCCCATGCCCACAACTTTACACTTGACTTCATTTCCCATTCTAACCCAACCAAAATCGCCACTGGTGTAGGAAGAGAAGAAATCTCTATGTGTAGTAATATGAAAAGATACTGTTATATCAACTACCCACGTAGATTCATCACATGCGAGATTAGCATAAGCTTCATCAAAAGCAAATACCACATCACCATCAGATGCAACTTCTGCAGTGTCTTTTTCTTCTTAACGTTCTTCGTCTTTTCTTTTCAACTGTTATCTTTTAAACTTTCTGCAATCTCTTCTTATATGCCCAGGCTTGCCATAGTGAAAATATTTTATGTCTATTTTTGAATATGACTTTCCTCTTGACTTGTCACGACTGTCATACTTATGAGGTTTTCTGCTTTTACTTCTCATCCGCCTTTTTATAACAAGTGCCTCTGAATGAGAAAAAATACCTTGCTCTTTTCTTCTTGCCTCTTCATTGAACATATTGGTTGAGGTTTTCTGCTTTTACGTATTTATATATTGGTTGAGGTAAACACCATAAACATAAATGTGCTATATATATATTTTTCTTTACACTTGATTTAAAATAACAACATATATATATATATATATATATATATATATATATATGCTTAAAAATTGCCTATGTTTCCTCAAAAAAAAAAAGAAAAAAAAAAGAGCCTATGATTTTCTTTGATAGTAAAAAGACCATTTTGCCCTTTCTGTTTGATATTGAAAGACTATTTTGTCCCTGACGTCAATTTACAATTTGTCCCTTTTGTCTTCTCTTTGTTATTATTCGGACCAGTTTAAGTGTTAAGGAAACAATGAATTTATTTGGATGAATTTGTCTTTTCAACATGGCTGAATAGTGAGTTTTTCTTTGATGGTGCCAAGTTACCCTTTTGTCCCTGTTTACAATGGTCAGCTCAAAAATCATTTGGGTATTTTTGTCATTTTGACGGAATGCATACGACAGTAATCAGGCCATTTGGATTTTTTTTTTCTTCTCCTCCTCTCTTCTCTCAGTCTCGGCTATCTCTCTGCTGTCTCGCCTCTCTCCCTCTCTCCCTCTCTCTCGTCCGACTCTTCTCTCATCTGCGCCGACGCTCAACCTCCGCCGATCCAGGTTTTTTTCTCTCTCTCTAGACCGGTTATTTTTGTCTTTTCTCGTCCTCAAATTCTCGATTTCCTTCCCCTTTTCTCCTTAAATTAGTATTTTTTCCAGCTTTTCCTTAAATCATGATTTTTGTTCAACTTTTTCCTTAAATCCTGATCTTTGTTTCACGCCAAATTTCCCATTTTGACCTTATTTTACACTGTCATTTGTAAAATTATGGGCATTAATGTCCTTTTTCATTAATCTTAAAATAAGGAAAAAACCTTATATAGAGCCAAGTTTGTGCTGCGGTTGTTCCCCTTTTCTCCTTAAATTAGTATGTTTTTTTCTCCTTTTCTTTGTTTTGTTTATGTTTTTGTAATTTGTATAAGTATTTAGTAGAATGTTTTATTTTTTCAGTGTGATTTTATTTTATTTTATTTTATTTTTTTTGACATGTCCGCACAAGAGGGGGAGGGAGATTCGAACTAGTGACTTCCACTTCATTAAGTGTGGTTTTAGTCGATTGAGCTACCTCTGGGGGACTTTTCAGTGTGATTTTATTTTCTTTTATATGCTTTGATGTATATCATATCCATTCACTTTTGGAATGTTATGCTATTGAATTATTAAGAATTTGTATAAGAATTCATGTATTAATTTTATGTTGTAAATACTTTTTGCATATGCTATTGATTTTTTAGTGTTAAATATCACATACACTACATTCATTATTGTCAAATACAGGAACCAAGGCACGTGCCCTCCAACTAGTATGTATATATATATATATATATATATATATTAAAATTATAATATTAACAATTAGTAGAATATAACACAGATCAAGCGCATTGGACGTGGCATGCCAACTAGTTTGAACTGAAAAAGGGAGGAATTCCCCTATTCGTGCAATTTGGGGCAAGTGCGTGAGAGGGCTAAGCCAGTTCCCCAATCCAAAACGACAAGCCGGCCCCCTCACTTCCTTTGTCAGATCTGCCTCTCTTTCTTCATCCTAGAGAGAGAGACGCGATGGGCATGCGAATGGCGATTAGGGTTTTTCTTCCTCTTCTATTACTCTTAGCATCAGCAGAGCACAGCTTTTCGCTTTACGAAGATCAAGTGGGCCTCATGGACTGGTAAATTCCCATCTCATATCGTCTTGTCATCGAATTTCTCACTTCACCTAAATTTACTACTTTGAGATTTTCTTTTTGTTTACTTTTTTAATCTGGAAAACAGACGAGGCCTCAATTCCTTTTCGCTTAATGATTAAAAGTTCTCGAAGTCGTAGTCAAATTTTATTTGTTTTGGAAACTTCGGTTATTAAGCTATAGTTGATGCTTTAGTCTCAATCTATTATAACATATCCGGTGCTTTCTTGATTATAAGCCTTTACTTCATTTTGATTGAAGAATGGGTTCGATTTTTGTAGTTTTTAGTAATAATCGTGAATTACAGGCACCAGCAGTATATGGGGAAAGTGAAGCATGCAGTGTTCCACACTCAAAAGACCGGGAGAAAGCGTGTTGTCGTGTCTACTGAAGAGAATGTTATCGCTTCGCTTGATCTCAGGCATGGAGAGATTTGTGAGTTGAACTTTTTGTATCGGAACTTGTGGTAAATTGGGTGTTTTTTGGCTGTGATCATTACATAGAAACTTTTCATTATGATCTCCTTTACTCAGATTCTTCATATTCAAAGCAACTAAGCAAGAGCGCTTCAACCTTTTGTTTAGTGGTTTTGAGTAGATAATTATGATATAGGGGCACTTTTTTTTTTTTTTTTTTTTTTTTTTTTTTTTATGGACTTTGGTGGAAATTGTGGAATATTAATTTATGGTTGGTTTTGTGCAGTTTGGAGGCATGTTCTTGGGACCAATGATTCAGTCGATGGAATTGATATTGCTCTTGGAAAATGTAATAATGCACATATTTATGATTGATCCTATTTTTAGCTTTATAGATGAATGTCTGTTTCACTCATTTCCCTAAACTACATGATTTGGTAATGTCAAAGTAGAATTGTTACTTGGTCATCAATGAATTTTCCAATATAATGCTATGGGGCTTGATCTTTATGATTTTCAGCAAATTCGTGACCCATTTTTCATCGTTTAACTTGAATTATGTATAATATTATCTCGCAATTTGTTTGTTGTGTTCACATGTATATTTTTTTTTCAAGAAACATGTTGTTTGAATCATAGGAGTGGTAATATTGGGAGCTCATATGCATTATTTTCTTCTCTCAGTTTCATGCATGCTTGTAATTTATTTTCTTGATTTTGTGTTACTTTGAAGGACCAACTGTTGCCATACATTGCTATAGCGTCACTCTTTTTATTTTTTATTTTTTTTAATTTTTATTTAATAAAGAAAGAGAAAACGAATGAAGAATATTGGGGGTGGTTATATTTCTGTACTTTAGAGTGTTGTTACTTTTGTTATTACTTTCTAACCATTTTGCTTCCTTCATTTGGTGTTACTTATTGGATGTTTGATCACAACTTACACTGTCGAATGAATGCTTAATTGCCACTTAACATTTTCAGATGTCATTACTCTTTCGTCAGAGGGAAGTGTTTTAAGAGCATGGAACCTTCCTGATGGAAAGATGGTTTGGGAGTCTTTTCTTCAGGGCTCAAAGCCTTCAAAATCATTATTGTCTGTGCTGGTTAGTGAATACAATCTTTGATACTCTGGAATTTGTCAACTGGGCATATATCTGTAGTGCTATGTATGAATTCTTGTACATTTACTAAATTTATTATCCATTGAATATCTTTCTCTAGTATTCATTTATAAGAGCACTAGCAGCAGTTTTCCTTAGATTTTCTTTAAACATAGGGAATCAAACTACTTTTTGTTTCCCTATTTAAATAAGTTCCACATTAGCTTCCTTTATCCTTTCCCTATATAATTTAAATATTCTTTAAATTAAATGTTGTGGGAAAGAGAGAGGAAAGAGTAACCATTTAAATGGTGTTTCAAATAAATGTTAGATGAAAGAGAGTATTTTTATATTAAAATAATGTTAAAAGGAACCAAAAGTGGGGTAGCACTTTTACTTCCCTTGGCGTTCCTTAACCAAGGGTTTACCAAGGGAGTTTGTTTCAGGTGTTTTTAAGAGTTTCCCTATATTTAGAGAAGGGAATGGGATTTAGGGAAGCTGTCGCTAGTGCTCTAAATCTCTCTTCATAGACCAAAATGTTTGGACTTTTTGTTTTGTTACTTTTGCATCAAACTTTAATTTCAGTCTCTAGTCCTTACCCTGTCCTTAGTTTCATCATCAGCAACACCTTCATCATAATTTTCTTGATTACGAGAGTTCTAGTAGACAATGCCTTTGTACCTATTTTACAATGAACATACATTAATTAAGGTAGTATTGTGCAGATTAATTTGAAAGTCGACAAGGACAATGTGATTCTTGTTTTCAGTAAAGGGTGTCTTCATGCTCTTTCTAGCATTGATGGCGAAGTTCTCTGGGAGAAGGATTTTTCAGCTGAAAGGTTTAAACAATTGAATTTTGATGTATCTAATGTTCTTTCTTTCCTAACATCATCATTTTTTGATCTTAGATTGGCTACCTTTTTTGCAGCATAGAGGTTCAACAGATTATTCAGCCTTCGGGAAGTGATATAATCTATGCTGTAGGTTTTGTTGGTTCATCCCAGTTTAATGCTTATGAAATTGATGCTAAGAATGGAGAATTGCTGAAGCACAAGAGTGCAGCCTTTCCTGATGGCTTTTATGGGGAAGTATTATTAGTTTCAAGTGACATGCTTGTGTCATTGGATGCCACTAGGTCAAGCTTAGTAACAATTAACTTTCAGAATGAAGAAATCAACTTTGGAAAGACATATATTTCAGATCTTGTTGAGGAGTCTTCCAGGAATGCAGTCATATTACCTTCAAAGCTCTCAGGAATATTTGCTATAAAAGTCGATACATTTTCAGTATTTATAAGAGTGACAACTGAACGCAAATTGGAGGTTGTGGACAAAATTAACAATGCAGCAGCTGTTAGTGATGCTCTCTCATTTTCAGAGGGTCAACAAGCTTTTGCAATAGTTGAACACGTAGACGGTAAAATTCTCCTTACAGTGAAGCTCAATCATGATTGGAATGGTGATTTGCTCAAGGAGAGCATAGTCATGGACCATCAGAGGGGGCTAGTGCACATGGTTTTCATAAATACATATATTCGTACAGACAGGTCTCATGGGTTTAGGGCCTTGATTGTCATGGAAGATCATTCACTGTTGTTACTACAACAAGGTGCGATTGTCTGGTCTAGGGAGGAAAGCTTAGCCTCAATTGTAGATGTAACAACATCAGAACTACCTGTGGAAAAGAAAGGTGTATCAGTAGCTAAAGTGGAGCAGAACCTCTTTGAGTGGCTTAATGTATGAATGTAAACACATAAAAGTCCTGTTTCATGATTGAATGCTCTACTATTCTACTTTTCTGGACTGAATGGATGTCTGGTTTTATTTACAAATATATTTTTCCCTTTCTTCCTCTTCACTACTTTATTGCAGTTTTGCACCTAGGATTTCGAAAGAAAATGATATTTTTGCCTGAATGCCTCTACTTGACCTGTTCCCTTACTGACAATTTATTTTTCATATGATTTTTTCGTTATTGAAGGGACACATCTTGAAGCTTAAGGGGACATTAATGCTTGCAAGCCTTGAGGATATAGCAACTATACAAGGAATGAGATTAAAAAGTTTCGAGAAGAGCAAAATGACCCGAGACCACAATGGTTTCCGGAAGCTACTAATAGTTCTTACCAGAGCGGGAAAACTTTATGCCTTGCACACTGGAGATGGACGGGTTGTTTGGTCTCTCTTACTGTCCTCACTACGTAAATCAGGATCATGTGAAAATCCTACTGGACTTGGTGTTTATCAGTGGCAGGTACCTCATCATCATGCCTTGGATGAGAATCCATCTATCCTTGTTGTGGGTCGATGTGGACCAAATTGGGATGCCCCAGGTGTTCTTTCTTTTGTTGATGCTTACATAGGAAAGGAGCTTGACTCATTGGATCTCACTCATTCTGTTACACAAGTCATTCCACTGCCATTTACTGATTCAGTGGAACAGCATCTCCATCTTATTATAGATGCTGACCATCATGCACATTTATACCCAAGAACCTCTGAGGCTATTGGTATCTTCCAAAATGAGTTTTCAAATGTATACTGGTACTCAGTTGATGCTGATAATGGCATTATAAAGGGGCATGACTTGAAGATTAATTGCATTGGTGTAGCGGATGAATACTGCTTCGACTCCAGGGACTTGTGGTCAATTGTATTTCCATCTGAGTCGGAAAAGATAATAGAAACTGTTACAAGAAAATTGAATGAGGTAACTTATTTATTTATTTTTTTTCAATGATGTACTTTTTAATTGCTCTAGGTCTGTTTATCTTTTATGATTGTTATTCCTTCACCATTAATTTGTTAGTACCTACTTATCAAAAGAAAAAAAAAAAAAAAAAAGAAGCTATTTTTTTCTTAGTACCATTGCACAAAAACCTAAAAAAATTAGATAATTTTGTACTTACAAATTAGTTGTTGATTAACTTCAATACAGAATACCTTTAATTGAGTGCATTACTGTCAGATTTTCTTATGAAAATAAAATTTTCCATACCATTTTTCTTTTCTTGTGAATAATTTTGTATCACCTAGATTCTTTGATGCATAGTGCCCTTTTACTGTTGAACTTCTGCTTTATCTTTTTAGAAACGTTATTTTTCATTGTGTCAAATTCCTGGATGCAATTGGAGTCCCATGAACGTATAAAATGCCTATTTACATTTTATGATTTTGGTTTCTTGTGCATATGGGGTCTCAATAGTAGGAAGCCTGACATGACTGGAAGTGATTGATAACCTTACATTTTTTTGGCATCAAATAATTGTAACAATTGTATGTTAAATGTGTGGGGTTTTGTTGTCTAGCTTTTCTATGGGGACGGGGTATTATGGTGGCATTGATCTCTCACATTTTGTTGGCGGATGGCATCTTAATTTTCTATGGGGTTGTCCCAGATCACCTTTGTCTTTTGCGTTATTTGTGGGGTTCTCTTTTGAAGATGATCCTATTTGTCTACTCCTTGTATACTTTATGGCGCCTTTCGTTTTTAATAAGACTGGTTATTACTTATCAAAAAAAATATTTTGAAGTTGTCTCTAGCTTGAAGATTATTTTGGCTAAATCAAAGTTGGTTCCTGTTGGTAATGTCAATAATGTGGAAGGTTTGACTAGGATATTGGGTTGCAGGGTCTCCTCGTTGCCAATGAAGTGCCCAAGTTTTCCATTGGATGCTTATTTTAAAGCTAAATCTATCTGGGATGGCATTATTGAGAAGATTGAGCATTGTTTAGCTAGCTGAAAGGGGTTGTATTTGTCTAAGGAGGGTAGGATTACCTTGATTAAGAGCACTTTGTCTAACTTGTCTACCTACTTCATGTCTCTGTGTTTCCTCTCGATTAGTGTTGCCAATTGAGTTGAGAAGTTACAACTGGATTTTTTGTGGGGAAGTATGGGTGATGAGGTTAAAATTTATTTGGTAAGCTGGTGTAAGTTGTGTTCTTTGATTTCTTAAGGGGGTTGGAGGGTTTGAAATTTGCTCATGTTCAACTGAGCTCTTATGGGTAAGTTGTCATGGCGTTACGTTTATGAGAGAGAGACTCTGTGGATATTGGAAGTGAACTTTAAATATGGGAATCAGTGGGGTGGGTGGTGCTCTAATTGAGTCATTGGGTCTTATGGGGTGGGTCTTTGGAAGTTCATTAGGAGAGTTTGGGAGGAGTTTTCTAGATTTACAAGATTTGAGGTGGGTGTCTGCTCCTTTTGGCATGATATGTGGTGTGGGGAGCAACCCCTTAAGGAAGTGTTTTTGGAGTTATTGAGCATTGCTTGCTCAAGGGATGCTTATGTGCCCTATCATCTTCACTCCCTTAAGGGCTCTTCTTAGTGGAATGTTAATTTTTAAGAGCGACGCATGATTGGGAGTTGGAATTATTTACTTTGTTCTTCGATCAATTGTATTCCATTAGATTGAAATAGGACTGTGTAGACAAGCTTTGTTGGAATCCCTCCAAGAAGGGATTGTTTGATCTAAAGATCGTTCTATAATGTCTTCATCCCCCATGACAACACTCATTTTCCTTGGAGGTGTATTTGGTGGAGTAAGGTCCCTTTGAGAGTAGCTTTATTTGCTTGGTTGGTCGTTTTAGGTAAGATCCTCATTTTTGATAACTTGAGGAAGTGGCATATCATTGTGGTAGATTAGTGTTGCCCGTGTAAGAAAGGTGGGGAAATTGTTGATCGCCTTTTACTACATTGCGAAACAGCTAGTGCCTTATGGAACTCTTTGGCTTGTTTGATTTAGCAAGGGTCAAGGTTGATTGAGATATCTCTTCACTTGTTGGAGAGGGCAATTTGGAAATTCTATGTTCCTCAACCAATTTTATCTTTTTAGAAATTGTTTATCATTGTTTTGATTTCTTGGATGCGATTGTAGTTCCATGAACATAAAAATGCCTAAAAATGCCTATTATCATTTTATAATTTTGGTTTCTTGTGCTGTGCATATGGGGTCTCGATAGTAGGAAGCCAGCCATGACTGGAATTGAGTGGTAACCTTATGTTTTTGGCATCACATAATCGTAACAATTATATGTTAAACGAGTATTGTAAAACAATGTGATTAGTAAGTCCAACTCTGTAACCAATTAGATGGGCAGTGGTCCCAGCTCCCACTTTGAGGTTACTATGATAGGGTTCTCGTGAGACTTTACCAGTGCTTTATAGCTGTATATAGTTGTTATATTATTATTTTTTGTTTACATCCTCTAGGTGGTTCATACCCAAGCAAAGGTCATAGATGGCCAAGATGTGATGTATAAATATATATCAAAAAATCTACTCTTCGTGGCAACTGTTGCACCAAAAGCCAGTGGTGAATTCAGAATGGTCACTCCAGAGGAGTCATGGTTGGTTGTATACCTCATTGATACTGTAACTGGTCGTATATTGCACCGGATGACTCATCATGGTTCACAGGGCCCTGTTCGTGCTGTAAGTTATGCAATCTACTAAGCCATTTTGCAGTCATAAGTGAGGCATTTCTCATGCATCCATGCATTTTGTAGGTTTTCAGCGAGAACTGGGTTGTATACCACTACTTCAATCTTAGAGCACACAGATATGAGATGTCAGTCATTGAGATCTATGATCAGTCTCGGGCGGTATGCCAGTAAACTTGAATCCTTAATTCAATGTTCTGTGTATTTTCGATGCTATGTTATTTAAATCCAATATGATTCACAGGACAACAAGGATGTCTTGAAGCTAGTTTTTGGAAAGCATAATCTTACTTCACCAATCTCCTTGTATTCTCGACCAGAGGTGATAACAAAGTCACAGTCTTACTTCTTCACCCACTCTGTGAAAACAATAACAGTGACATCAACGGCCAAGGGTATTACCTCAAAGCAGCTTCTTATTGGTACAGTTGGTGATCAGGTCAGTTGAAATCTTTGAACATGCTGAGCTATTTCTCCTTTCTTTTTTGTGGCAATTTGATTTGTTTTCTGTTGAGGCGTTTTTATGTTTTAGTTGTTCCAGGGGGGGTGGTGGGGTGGGGATGTATGTGTTTGAGATACAACTAATTTCCTTTTATATACACTGAATGTTGCTAAACCTTTTGCAGGTTTTGGCTCTTGATAAGCGTTATTTAGATCCTCGCCGATCTGTCAACCCTACACAAGCTGAGAAAGAAGAAGGCGTCATACCTCTTACGGATTCTTTGCCAATCATTCCTCAGGTATTTCGGCCATATATCATCGTCGTCATCATCTTATTATTGCTATCATAGATTCAATGCTACTGTTATTTTCTGAAGAAAGTATTGAATTTTTCTTTTTGTGAGCAGTGGTTTGTATTTATTACTCAAAATTTCAACTATAACATTAAAGTTTTCAAATTTTTATTATCTACCCATTTTGATTTAGTCATCAGAGTTTCAATATGCATATGCCGAGTTGACAATCATCTGTGTGCGCTTTTGTCTGGGTTGACTTTTGGTGATTCAATTTTGTTACTGAAATTTCTCTTGTTGCTCTTTAGCTACAATGCTCTCATTACAAGAAGTATTGCACACATTTCTTTTTAAACTTTCCAGGATCTGGGAATGACTACATAGTTCCAGCTTACAAACTTCTGTTTTTTATCCATAACATGTTTTGTACTTGCTCATTTATCAGGTCATGACTTGGATGTTCATGTTTTTCAGATTAAGGCTAATTAATAATGAGTGGATTTGGACAGGTTTTGGTTGGGCACATTATTCCCCAACTTGAACCTGGCAGCACATTTGATAGATCATCCTGACACTGACTGTTGGCTTTTTTTATTTTTTTATTTATTTTTATTTTTATTGTATATAGTATTATTTGTAATAATTGAAAGAAATTACTGATATAATTGGTTTTGGTGAAAGACATAGAGGTCGTAGTTCATTTGTTTAATAATTAGATAGATAACATGACTATTTGTTTGTGTTTTTTTGTTGGTCATGATTAGAATCATATTTTTGTTTTATGGTGTACAATTATGTGTGCCTTTAATTCCATGTTTATTATGGTGATGATAAGCAAATGAGACTCGGGCATCCATAATTTGAACTTGAGCTAGCTCAAAATCTTTAGAGGATATGGTTTTGTGGCGTATGAGGGAGGTTGGTTTTTAGGTACATGCTGCTTCTGATTTAGTTGTTTTACATGATAAGCTGATGTCGGTGTTGTTTGTGCAGTCATATGTGACGCATGCTCTTAAAGTGGAAGGTCTCCGAGGCATTGTTACGGTACCTGCTAAGTTGGAGTCCACAACTCTTGCCTTTGCATATGGAGTGGATCTCTTCTTCACTCGAATGGCACCCTCAAGGACATACGATTCACTCACCGAAGATTTCAGCTATGCTTTGCTTCTCATCACTATTGTTGCCCTAATTGCGGCAATCTTTGTGACATGGGTTTTGTCCGAGAGGAAAGAACTGCAAGAGAAGTGGAGGTGATTTCTCCTCTAGTCTGTTCTTTCTTTTCTGGTCGTTAAGCTACTTGATAGTTTTGACAATTAGGTCGGGAGATAATTCCTTTAATGGAAATTTTCGTTGTAAATCTGGAAAATGAGAATAATAACGTTAGTTTTGTGGCTGGCAAGTACATTATAATTTATGACGCGAATTGGATTTAGTTAGTACTCGCCACTTCCCTCTGGCTCTGCATGAGGGAGGAGGGGCCCGTCGTTTCCAATCAATACACTCTGAAATCATTCTATCCTTTCCTAGACGTTGTCGTTGTGGATTGCTTTGTTGTGGGAGAGGGAGAAAGGAAAGATGAGAAGCTTCAGGGAGAGAGAGAGAGAGAGAGAGGGGGAGTATAACAAAATATAGATAATTTGTTATTTGAATACTTGGGGGGAGATTTTCATTGCTAGCGAAAGAATTGCCTTGTGAAAACATCACACCTCTTTATCCATTTCTCTACTCGTGTGAAATGCCTTGTAATTTTTTTTTCCTTGTCTCTTTATCTTTAAGCTAATTCCCAAAAAGTCTTTCTACCTTTTTTTTTTTTTATTTTTTTTTTAATTTTTTTTTTTATAACTAATTAATTTTTATAGGCATTGTACTTCGCTAACCTACCTACTTCAAAGAGATTATGGGCTTATTTGTTAACCCTTTTTACTTTTTCTCTTTCCAAAAAAAGTCAAAAAACTTTCTAAAAAAAAAAATCTCAAAATTCTGACTGCTTTATATCACGTCAAAATATTAAAAAAAAAAAAAAAATTGTTAGATTAATTTCTTTTACATATGTTGTTGCTTACTATCAAAGTAAATACCAGACCCAAGCCAACCACGACAATCTTAACTTCTTAAGATAAATGATTTTAAGATATTTTCACTAATGGTCCAATACGTTCATACTTTTGGAGCAAGTGTTATGAACACAAAATATTCAATATAATCCTACTATTCATATCTCGTGTACATTTCTTTTCAAGAGAAATGTTAGGTATATATATATACATATTTTTTTATTTGACCATAATATATATATATTTTTAATTAAAAAAAAAAAAAGCATTTCTGGTTATTTTGTTTTTTATTTATTTTTTATTTTTTATTGCAACACCAAACCCCATTCATTTAACATGACCAAATGGGAATTCATGTGGACTTTTTTTAGGTTAGAAAACGCACACGTAAGTCATGACTCTCTCTTCCCTCTTCACTCACCCCTAAACCGACGGCTGGCCACCGAAGACCATGAATGCCAAGCACCGCTGACAACGAGCCACCCACATCTCCCGGGACGAGCTACCCACTGTCAAAATTCCCAAATTTCAAAACCCCAACCCACTATCAAAATTGATCTTTCCTCTCTCCCACTGACAACGAAACGCACATGTTTTATCTCTCTCTCTGTCATATTTCTTATGTCAAAGTTACGTGATGTTGTGGAACAACTCTTGGGGATATTAATGGTGTTTGTCAATGAAGTTTGGTTGATAGAGCACGCAGATGAATTAAGCTATCAAAGCGAATATGTTTTTGTTGAAATAATTAATATCTAAATTAGTATTAAGAGGTGGTTGGAGGTTGATTATTTTAATTTTATTATTTGATCTTGAGGCATGTATAAATAGGAAATAATATGAATTGATTTCTCGAGTGGTTATTTTGCTTCTACGTTGCTTTGATAAGGTAATATTAATTTCTTTTTCTTTAATCATGTTGTAGAAAAAAATTAAAATTGAAAGTGAAATCACACCGACAAAAGCGGTTTTTGAAATATCCTTACAATTCTCAATTTACTTTCACCAAAAATTTATTTGTTGTCTCTGCTGGAATAAGCAGTTTTGAGAAAGGTTCTATTGGTAAGAAACTTTTCATTATGATTATTTAAAAATTTAGAAATCTTATATTTTTAAGCTTTATTTGAGTTTTTATAATCATTTCCAACTTTTGGTTTCTTTAATTTTTTTAATTTAACTCATTTCTCTTTTTTTTTGAATAGAATTTTGGTATCTAGTTCTATTTATTTTTAATGATTATGTTCTAGCTGTACTCCCGGTGCTAAATTTTCTCCTTGACTTACTTTGACAATCCCCCATTTTTTTTGCTTCCTACTTGAAACTTTTTTTTTTTCTTATCATTTATACATCCACTATTTATTATTATTATTATTTTTCATTCCTATCATTTTTAAAAACAAACCCGTGCATTGCACGGGTTTCAAGCTTGTAATAATAATGTGAGTTTTTAGTAATTTTGATTCAATTTCAGTTAGGCCATGTGTGTTGTTATCAAACTAAAGAATTTGAATAATTATTCTATTTTAACCTCTTCTATTCCCAGTAATACCTATTTAGAGCTCGTTTGGTCCGCGGATTAAGTGTTCTATTAGGTAAATGAATAGCTATTACTAGGAATAGAGGAAAGTGGAATAAAATAGTTATTCTTATTCCTTAGTTTGGTAACAACATATGTATTAATTCTAATTGGAGTTGAAAAAAAAAAAAAAACTAGAATTGCAGGGGTGGCCACCCCATTAAAATTCTAGGTTTTCCCTTTTTTTTTTTTCTTTTTTTTTAATAAAAAAAAATTAAGGGTTAAAATAACCTTTTTGAAAAAAATTTGTTTTTTTGGAAAAAGCTGTCAATTCCTTTATGAATAATTATTGCTCTCATTTTTTTTAGAGGAATAGCTAATCCTGTGTCAATTCTTTTAGGAATAACTAGTGCTCACATTTTTTAGAGGAATAGTTATTTCTGTGTGTAAGGGATTAATGATTCACACGGGAATAACTATTCCTAGGAATAAACCTTTACCAAACAAAGTAATGACTATTCCATAGGAATAGTTATTTCATTCCAAGAATCTATTCCTTAAACCAAATAGGCTCTAAAAGTTTACCGGTATAGAATTACTATAAAATCATGTGGAGTATA
>NC_081547.1:20757621-20777484 GCF_901000735.1 Corylus avellana
AAATTAAGACCTATATGCATGACATTCGAGCATATACACTTACTTATGGTCCGAACTTGCCGAGGGCCTAACTGGTCGTTGGGAGCAGGGTTGGTGGGCTGCGGGTCATCCGTGGCCTATGTCCCACCAGTCATGTCTTCCTGGGCCTCTATCTCACTATCCTGGGCACCTGCTTTGTATTTATTTATAATGTTTAGAATTCTATAAAGTTGTAGTTGTAGTTAAATATAATTGATATCGCACCAATATAGTTAGAAACTTTCAAAACTTTCAATCTATCAAAAAAACTTTTGGCTGTACCTGCTGTAACATCCCTGCTCCAAGTAGTATGATATTGTTCGCTTTGGGCCAAGCCCGCACGGTTTTATTATTGGGTTTATCCCCAAAAGGCCTCATACCATTTATGGAGAATATATTTCATATAAACACATCATCTTTTCCATGCCCAGGCAATGTGGGACATCACAATCACCCCCTCTTAGGATGCAGCGTCCTTACTGCCGACCCTCATGGGCTTGTGCACGCTCCTTCCATCTCAGGCTGGGCTATGGCTCTAATACCATATGTAACTTCCCTGCTCCAAGTGGTATGATGTTGTCCGCTTTGGGCCAAGCCCGCACAGTTTTATTATTGGGTATACCCCCAAAAGGCCTCATACCATTTAGGGAGAGTATATTTCATATAAACACATCATCTTTTCCATGCCTAGGCAATGTGAGACGTCACATCTAACCATTGATTTTTCTGGTCATGTATCATAACCTCTTGATAACTTTCTAGCTCTCCCCCATCAGAAAGTAACACATACTCATTAACTGAATACTTTCTAGAAGGCTGTCGGTTTCTAGTAGATCTTCTCAACTGAATCTTAGTGGCTGGTTCTAAAGAAGCTTGCTCTTGGTGCTCTTCTGACTCTACATTATCAATTGCAGGCTCACCATTTTCACCAACTGTATCAACCTGTTCTTCTTGTACATCTCTCATGTGTTCATCATGCATCACACAAGGAGGAATAACTGGTTCCAAATCAACACGGTATTCACTGAGAGACTCTGCCTTTTTCTGATCCAAGTCTTCAATGGTTTGATCTTCAAAAAATATGACATCTCTGCTTCGTATGATTTTCTTATTAACCGGATCCCACAATCTGTAACCAAACTCCTTGTGCCTATAACCCATGAAGATACATTGCTTGACTTTGCTATTAAGCTTTGACCTCTCATCTCTAGGAATATGGACGAATGCCCTGCAGCCAAACACTCTCAAGTGCTCAAAAGAAACATCTTTCCCTTTCGAAACCCTTTGAGGAATGTCACCATCTAAAGGAATTGAAGGAGAAAGATTTATCAAGTCAACTGCTATCCTCATTACCTCACCCTAAAATTGTTTAGGCAATTTTGCATGAGAGAGCATACACCTAATTCTCTCACAGATGGTTCTGTTCATTCTCTCTACTACGCCATTATGCTGCGGAGTCTTAGGTACAGTTTTTCTCAAGCCTGATCCCATGGCTTTTGCAATACTCTACAAATGGTCCTCTGTATTCACCACCATTGTCTACACGGACGCATTTTAACTGCCTTCCAGTTTCTTTTTCAACCTTCATATGAAAGACTTTGAACACACCCAATACCTGATCTTTTGTTTTCAAGGCAAACAACCATACCTTTCTAGAGTAGTCATCAATAAAAGTCACATAATAAAGTGCACCACCTATAGTTTTAGTGTTCATATTGCAGAAATCAGTGTGAACTAAATTAAGAATATTAGACTTTCTTGATGAAGAGGATTTTTGAAATGAAACTCTTCTTTGTTTTCCAACAAGACAATGAATACAGGGTATTAGTGGCGTACCTTTATTATTAGGCAGGATTTGTTCCTTAGCGAGAATATGAAGTCCCTTCTCACTCATGTGACCAAGCCTCTTGTGCCATTGCTCAGTGGAATTTTCATTCTCAACAACAATCGTATATCCCTTGACTAGTCTTCCAGCTGTCTTGTAGAGAGTGTTGGTCTTCTTTCCCCTGGGTAAGATAAGAGAACCCTTGCTCAGTTTCCACTGTCCACCTCCAAGGTAATTGTGGTAGCCTTTATCATCAAGTTTCCCAATAGAAATCAAGTTGAAACGCATTTCAGGAACATGTCTGACATCCTTAAGCATCAATTTGCACCCAATTTTGGTTTCTAGCTCTATATCTCCCATGCCCACAACTTTACACTTGACTTCATTTCCCATTCTAACCCAACCAAAATCGCCACTGGTGTAGGAAGAGAAGAAATCTCTATGTGTAGTAATATGAAAAGATACTGTTATATCAACTACCCACGTAGATTCATCACATGCGAGATTAGCATAAGCTTCATCAAAAGCAAATACCACATCACCATCAGATGCAACTTCTGCAGTGTCTTTTTCTTCTTAACGTTCTTCGTCTTTTCTTTTCAACTGTTATCTTTTAAACTTTCTGCAATCTCTTCTTATATGCCCAGGCTTGCCATAGTGAAAATATTTTATGTCTATTTTTGAATATGACTTTCCTCTTGACTTGTCACGACTGTCATACTTATGAGGTTTTCTGCTTTTACTTCTCATCCGCCTTTTTATAACAAGTGCCTCTGAATGAGAAAAAATACCTTGCTCTTTTCTTCTTGCCTCTTCATTGAACATATTGGTTGAGGTTTTCTGCTTTTACGTATTTATATATTGGTTGAGGTAAACACCATAAACATAAATGTGCTATATATATATTTTTCTTTACACTTGATTTAAAATAACAACATATATATATATATATATATATATATATATATATATGCTTAAAAATTGCCTATGTTTCCTCAAAAAAAAAAAAAAAAAAAAAGCCTATGATTTTCTTTGATAGTAAAAAGACCATTTTGCCCTTTCTGTTTGATATTGAAAGACTATTTTGTCCCTGACGTCAATTTACAATTTGTCCCTTTTGTCTTCTCTTTGTTATTATTCGGACCAGTTTAAGTGTTAAGGAAACAATGAATTTATTTGGATGAATTTGTCTTTTCAACATGGCTGAATAATGAGTTTTTCTTTGATGGTGCCAAGTTACCCTTTTGTCCCTGTTTACAATGGTCAGCTCAAAAATCATTTGGGTATTTTTGTCATTTTGACGGAATGCATACGACAGTAATCAGGCCATTTGGATTTTTTTTTTCTTCTCCTCCTCTCTTCTCTCAGTCTCGGCTATCTCTCTGCTGTCTCGCCTCTCTCCCTCTCTCCCTCTCTCTCATCTCTCTTCCTATCTCTCGTCCGACTCTTCTCTCATCTGCGCCGCCGCTCAACCTCCGCCGATCCAGGTTTTTTTCTCTCTCTCTAGACCGGTAATTTTTGTCTTTTCTCGTCCTCAAATTCTCGATTTCCTTCCCCTTTTCTCCTTAAATTAGTATTTTTTCCAGCTTTTCCTTAAATCATGATTTTTGTTCAACTTTTTCCTTAAATCCTGATCTTTGTTTCACGCCAAATTTCCCATTTTGACCTTATTTTACACTGTCATTTGTAAAATTATGGGCATTAATGTCCTTTTTCATTAATCTTAAAATAAGGAAAAAACCTTATATAGAGCCACGTTTGTGCTGCGGTTGTTCCCCTTTTCTCCTTAAATTAGTATGTTTTTTTTCTCCTTTTCTTTGTTTTGTTTATGTTTTTGTAATTTGTATAAGTATTTAGTAGAATGTTTTATTTTTTCAGTGTGATTTTATTTTCTTTTATATGCTTTGATGAGTATCATATCCATTCACTTTTGGAATGATATGCTATTGAATTATTAAGAATTTGAATGTATTTGTATAAGGATTCGTGTATTAATTTTATGTTGTAAATACTTTTTGCATATGCTATTGATTTTTTAGTGTTAAATATCACATACACTACATTCATTATTGTCAAATACAGGAACCAAGGCACGTGCCCTCCAACTAGTATGTATAAATGTATATATATATATATATTAAAATTATAATATTAACAATTAGTAGAATATAACACAGATCAAGCGCATTGGACGTGGCATGCCAACTAGTTTGAACTGAAAAAGGGTGGAACTCCCCTATTCGTGCAATTTGGGGCAAGTGCGTGAGAGGGCTAAGCCAGTTCCCCAATCCAGAACGACAGGCCGGCCCCCTTCACTTCCTTGTCAGATCTGTCTCTCTTTCTTCATCCGAGGGAGAGAGACGCGATGGGCATGCAAATGGCGATTAGGGTTTTTCTTCCTCTTCTATTACTCTTAGCATCAGCAGAGCACAGCTTTTCGCTTTACGAAGATCAAGTGGGCCTCATGGACTGGTAAATTCCCATCTCATATCGTCTTGTCATCGAATTTCTCACTTCACCTAAATTTACTACTTTGAGATTTTCTTTTTGTTTACTTTTTTAATCTGGAAAACAGACGAGGCCTCAATTCCTTTTCGCTTAATGATTAAAAGTTCTCGAAGTCGTAGTCAAATTTTATTTGTTTTGGAAACTTCGGTTATTAAGCTATAGTTGATGCTTTAGTCTCAATCTATTATAACATATCCGGTGCTTTCTTGATTATAAGCCTTTACTTCATTTTGATTGAAGAATGGGTTCCTTTTTTGTAGTTTTTAGTAATAATCGTGAATTACAGGCACCAGCAGTATATGGGGAAAGTGAAGCATGCAGTGTTCCACACTCAAAAGACCGGGAGAAAGCGTGTTGTGGTGTCTACTGAAGAGAATGTTATCGCTTCGCTTGATCTCAGGCATGGAGAGATTTGTGAGTTGAACTTTTTGTATCGGAACTTGTGGTAAATTGGGTGTTTTTTTGGCTGTGATCATTACATAGAAACTTTTCATTATGACCTCCTTTACTCAGATTCTTCATATTCAAAGCAACTAAGCAAGAGCGCTTCAACCTTTTGTTTAGTTGTTTTGAGTAGATAATTATATGATATAGGGGCACTTTTTTTTTTCCTATTTTTTTTATTTTTTATTTTATGGACTTTGGTGGAAATTGTGGAATATTAATTTATGGTTGGTTTTGTGCAGTTTGGAGGCATGTTCTTGGGACCAATGATTCAGTCGATGGAATTGATATTGCTCTTGGAAAATGTAATAATGCACATATTTATGATTGATCCTATTTTTAGCTTTATAGATGAATGTCTGTTTCACTCATTTCCCTAAACTACATGATTTGGTAATGTCAAAGTAGAATTGTTACTTGGTCATCAATGAATTTTCCAATATAATGCTATGGGGCTTGATCTTTATGATTTTCAGCAAATTCGTGACCCATTTTTCATCGTTTAACTTGAATTATGTATAATATTATCTCGCAATTTGTTTGTTGTGTTCACATGTATATTTTTTTTTCAAGAAACATGTTGTTTGAATCATAGGAGTGGTAATATTGGGAGCTCATATGCATTATTTTCTTCTCTCAGTTTCATGCATGCTTGTAATTTATTTTCTTGATTTTGTGTTACTTTGAAGGACCAACTGTTGCCATACATTGCTATAGCGTCACTCTTTTTATTTTTTATTTTTTTTAATTTTTATTTAATAAAGAAAGAGAAAACGAATGAAGAATATTGGGGGTGGTTATATTTCTGTACTTTAGAGTGTTGTTACTTTTGTTATTACTTTCTAACCATTTTGCTTCCTTCATTTGGTGTTACTTATTGGATGTTTGATCACAACTTACACTGTCGAATGAATGCTTAATTGCCACTTAACATTTTCAGATGTCATTACTCTTTCGTCAGAGGGAAGTGTTTTAAGAGCATGGAACCTTCCTGATGGAAAGATGGTTTGGGAGTCTTTTCTTCAGGGCTCAAAGCCTTCAAAATCATTATTGTCTGTGCTGGTTAGTGAATACAATCTTTGATACTCTGGAATTTGTCAACTGGGCATATATCTGTAGTGCTATGTATGAATTCTTGTACATTTACTAAATTTATTATCCATTGAATATCTTTCTCTAGTATTCATTTATAAGAGCACTAGCAGCAGTTTTCCTTAGATTTTCTTTAAACATAGGGAATCAAACTACTTTTTGTTTCCCTATTTAAATAAGTTCCACATTAGCTTCCTTTATCCTTTCCCTATATAATTTAAATATTCTTTAAATTAAATGTTGTGGGAAAGAGAGAGGAAAGACTAACCGTTTAAATAGTGTTTCAAATAAATGTTAGATGAAAGAGAGTATTTTTATATTAAAATAATGTTAAAAGGAACCAAAAGTGGGGTAGCACTTTTACTTCCCTTGGCGTTCCTTAACCAAGGGTTTACCAAGGGAGTTTGTTTCAGGTGTTTTTAAGAGTTTCCCTACATTTAGAGAAGGGAATGGGATTTAGGGAAGTTGTTGCTAGTGCTCTAAATCTCTCTTCATAGACCAAAATGTTTGGACTTTTTGTTTTGTTACTTTTGCATCAAACTTTAATTTCAGTCTCTAGTCCTTACCCTGTCCTTAGTTTCATCATCAGCAACACCTTCATCATAATTTTCTTGATTACGAGAGTTCTAGTAGACAATGCCTTTGTACCTATTTTACAATGAACATACATTAATTAAGGTAGTATTGTGCAGATTAATTTGAAAGTCGACAAGGACAATGTGATTCTTGTTTTCAGTAAAGGGTGTCTTCATGCTCTTTCTAGCATTGATGGCGAAGTTCTCTGGGAGAAGGATTTTTCAGCTGAAAGGTTTAAACAATTGAATTTTGATGTATCTAATGTTCTTTCTTTCCTAACATCATCATTTTATGATCTTAGATTGGCTACCTTTTTTGCAGCATAGAGGTTCAACAGATTATTCAGCCTTCTGGAAGTGATAGAATCTATGCTGTAGGTTTTGTTGGTTCATCCCAGTTTAATGCTTATGAAATTGATGCTAAGAATGGAGAATTGCTGAAGCACAAGAGTGCAGCCTTTCCTGATGGCTTTTATGGGGAAGTATTATTAGTTTCAAGTGACATGCTTGTGTCATTGGATGCCACTAGGTCAAGCTTAGTAACAATTAACTTTCAGAATGAAGAAATCAACTTTGGAAAGACATATATTTCAGATCTTGTTGAGGAGTCTTCCAGCAACGCAGTCATATTACCTTCAAAGCTCTCAGGAATATTTGCTATAAAAGTCGATACATTTTCAGTATTTATAAGAGTGACAACTGAAGGCAAATTGGAGGTTGTGGACAAAATTAACAATGCAGCAGCTGTTAGTGATGCTCTCTCATTTTCAGAGGGTCAACAAGCTTTTGCAATAGTTGAACACGTAGACGGTAAAATTCTCCTTACAGTGAAGCTCAATCATGATTGGAATGGTGATTTGCTCAAGGAGAGCATAGTCATGGACCATCAGAGGGGGCTAGTGCACATGGTTTTCATAAATACATATATTCGTACAGACAGGTCTCATGGGTTTAGGGCCTTGATTGTCATGGAAGATCATTCACTGTTGTTACTACAACAAGGTGCGATTGTCTGGTCTAGGGAGGAAAGCTTAGCCTCAATTGTAGATGTAACAACATCAGAACTACCTGTGGAAAAGAAAGGTGTATCAGTAGCTAAAGTGGAGCAGAACCTCTTTGAGTGGCTTAATGTATGAATGTAAACACATAAAAGTCCTGTTTCATGATTGAATGCTCTACTATTCTACTTTTCTGGACTGAATGGATGCCTGGTTTTATTTACAAATATATTTTTCCCTTTCTTCCTCTTCACTACTTTATTGCAGTTTTGCACCTAGGATTTGGAAAGAAAATGATATTTTTGCCTGAATGCCTCTACTTGACCTGTTCCCTTACTGACAATTTCTTTTTCATATGATGTTTTCGTTATTGAAGGGACACATCTTGAAGCTTAAGGGGACATTAATGCTTGCAAGCCTTGAGGATATAGCAACTATACAAGGAATGAGATTAAAAAGTTTCGAGAAGAGCAAAATGACCCGAGACCACAATGGTTTCCGGAAGCTACTAATAGTTCTTACCAGAGCGGGAAAACTTTATGCCTTGCACACTGGAGATGGACGGGTTGTTTGGTCTCTCTTACTGTCCTCACTACGTAAATCAGGATCATGTGAAAATCCTACTGGACTTGGTGTTTATCAGTGGCAGGTACCTCATCATCATGCCTTGGATGAGAATCCATCTATCCTTGTTGTGGGTCGATGTGGACCAAATTGGGATGCCCCAGGTGTTCTTTCTTTTGTTGATGCTTACATAGGAAAGGAGCTTGACTCATTGGATCTCACTCATTCTGTTACACAAGTCATTCCACTGCCATTTACTGATTCAGTGGAACAGCATCTCCATCTTATTATAGATGCTGACCATCATGCACATTTATACCCAAGAACCTCTGAGGCTATTGGTATCTTCCAAAATGAGTTTTCAAATGTATACTGGTACTCAGTTGATGCTGATAATGGCATTATAAAGGGGCATGACTTGAAGATTAATTGCATTGGTGTAGCGGATGAATACTGCTTCGACTCCAGGGACTTGTGGTCAATTGTATTTCCATCTGAGTCGGAAAAGATAATAGAAACTGTTACAAGAAAATTGAATGAGGTAACTTATTTATTTATTTTTTTTCAATGATGTACTTTTTAATTGCTCTAGGTCTGTTTATCTTTTATGATTGTTATTCCTTCACCATTAATTTGTTAGTACCTACTTATCAAAAGAAAAATACAGAATACCTTTAATTGAGTGCATTACTGTCAGATTTTCTTATGAAAATAAAATTTTCCATACCATTTTTCTTTTCTTGTGAATAATTTTGTATCACCTAAATTCTTTGATGCATAGTGCCCTTTTACTGTTGAACTTCTGCTTTGTCTTTTCAGAAACGTTATTTTTCATTGTGTCAAATTCCTGGATGCAATTGGAGTCCCATGAACGTATAAAATGCCTATTTACATTTTATGATTTTGGTTTCTTGTGCATATGGGGTCTCAATAGTAGGAAGCCTGACATGACTGGAAGTGATTGATAACCTTACATTTTTGGCATCAAATAATTGTAACAATTGTATGTTAAATGTGTGGGGTTTTGTTGTCTAGCTTTTCTATGGGGATGGGGTATTATGGTGGCATTGATCTCTCACATTTTGTTGGCAGATGGAATTTTAATTTTCTATGGGTTGTCCCAGATCACCTTTGTCTTTTGCGTTATTTGTGGGGTTCTCTTCTGAAGATGATCCTATTTGTCTACTCCTTGTATACTTTATGGCGCCTTTCGTTTTTAATAAGACTGGTTATTACTTATCAAAAAAAATATTTTGAAGTTGTCTCTAGCTTGAAGATTATTTTGGCTAAATCAAAGTTGGTTCCTATTGGTAATGTCAATAATGTGGAAGGTTTGACTAGGATATTGGGTTGCAAGGTCTCCTCGTTGCCAATGAAGTGCCCAAGTTTTCCATTGGATGCTTATTTTAAAGCTAAATCTATCTGGGATGGCATTATTGAGAAGATTGAGCATTGTTTAGCTAGCTGAAAGGGGTTGTATTTGTCTAAGGAGGGTAGGATTACCTTGATTAAGAGCACTTTGTCTAACTTGTCTACCTACTTCATGTCTCTGTGTTTCCTCTCGATTAGTGTTGCCAATTGAGTTGAGAAGTTACAACTGGATTTTTTGTGGGGAAGTATGGGTGATGAGGTTAAAATTTATTTGGTAAGCTGGTGTAAGTTGTGTTCTTTGATTTCTTAAGGGGGTTGGAGGGTTTGAAATTTGCTCATGTTCAACTGAGCTCTTATGGGTAAGTTGTCATGGCGTTACGTTTATGAGAGAGAGACTCTGTGGATATTGGAAGTGAACTTTAAATATGGGAATCAGTGGGGTGGGTGGTGCTCTAATTGAGTCATTGGGTCTTATGGGGTGGGTCTTTGGAAGTTCATTAGGAGAGTTTGGGAGGAGTTTTCTAGATTTACAAGATTTGAGGTGGGTGTCTGCTCCTTTTGGCATGATATGTGGTGTGGGGAGCAACCCCTTAAGGAAGTGTTTTTGGAGTTATTGAGCATTGCTTGCTCAAGGGATGCTTATGTGCCCTATCATCTTCACTCCCTTAAGGGCTCTTCTTAGTGGAATGTTAATTTTTAAGAGCGACGCATGATTGGGAGTTGGAATTATTTACTTTGTTCTTCGATCAATTGTATTCCATTAGATTGAAATAGGACTGTGTAGACAAGCTTTGTTGGAATCCCTCCAAGAAGGGATTGTTTGATCTAAAGATCGTTCTATAATGTCTTCATCCCCCATGACAACACTCATTTTCCTTGGAGGTGTATTTGGTGGAGTAAGGTCCCTTTGAGAGTAGCTTTATTTGCTTGGTTGGTCGTTTTAGGTAAGATCCTCATTTTTGATAACTTGAGGAAGTGGCATATCATTGTGGTAGATTAGTGTTGCCCGTGTAAGAAAGGTGGGGAAATTGTTGATTGCCTTTTACTACATTGCGAAACAGCTAGTGCCTTATGGAACTCTTTGACTTGTTTGATTTAGCAAGGGTCAAGGTTGATTGAGATATCTCTTCACTTGTTGGAGAGGGCAATTTGGAAATTCTATGTTCCTCAACCAATTTTATCTTTTTAGAAATTGTTTATCATTGTTTTGATTTCTTGGATGCGATTGTAGTTCCATGAACATAAAAATGCCTAAAAATGCCTATTATCATTTTATAATTTTGGTTTCTTGTGCTGTGCATATGGGGTCTCGATAGTAGGAAGCCAGCCATGACTGGAATTGAGTGGTAACCTTATGTTTTTGGCATCACATAATCGTAACAATTATATGTTAAACGAGTATTGTAAAACAATGTGATTAGTAAGTCCAACTCTGTAACCAATTAGATGGGCAGTGGTCCCAGCTCCCACTTTGAGGTTACTATGATAGGGTTCTCGTGAGACTTTACCAGTGCTTTATAGCTGTATATAGTTGTTATATTATTATTTTTTGTTTACATCCTCTAGGTGGTTCATACCCAAGCAAAGGTCATAGATGGCCAAGATGTGATGTATAAATATATATCAAAAAATCTACTCTTCGTGGCAACTGTTGCACCAAAAGCCAGTGGTGAATTCAGAATGGTCACTCCAGAGGAGTCATGGTTGGTTGTATACCTCATTGATACTGTAACTGGTCGTATATTGCACCGGATGACTCATCATGGTTCACAGGGCCCTGTTCGTGCTGTAAGTTATGCAATCTACTAAGCCATTTTGCAGTCATAAGTGAGGCATTTCTCATGCATCCATGCATTTTGTAGGTTTTCAGCGAGAACTGGGTTGTATACCACTACTTCAATCTTAGAGCACACAGATATGAGATGTCAGTCATTGAGATCTATGATCAGTCTCGGGCGGTATGCCAGTAAACTTGAATCCTTAATTCAATGTTCTGTGTATTTTCGATGCTATGTTATTTAAATCCAATATGATTCACAGGACAACAAGGATGTCTTGAAGCTAGTTTTTGGAAAGCATAATCTTACTTCACCAATCTCCTTGTATTCTCGACCAGAGGTGATAACAAAGTCACAGTCTTACTTCTTCACCCACTCTGTGAAAACAATAACAGTGACATCAACGGCCAAGGGTATTACCTCAAAGCAGCTTCTTATTGGTACAGTTGGTGATCAGGTCAGTTGAAATCTTTGAACATGCTGAGCTATTTCTCCTTTCTTTTTTGTGGCAATTTGATTTGTTTTCTGTTGAGGCGTTTTTATGTTTTAGTTCCAGGGGTGGGGGGGTGGGATGATGTTTGAGATACAACTAATTTCCTTTTATATACACTGAATGTTGCTAAACCTTTTGCAGGTTTTGGCTCTTGATAAGCGTTATTTAGATCCTCGCCGATCTGTCAACCCTACACAAGCTGAGAAAGAAGAAGGCGTCATACCTCTTACGGATTCTTTGCCAATCATTCCTCAGGTATTTCGGCCATATATCATCGTCGTCATCATCTTATTATTGCTATCATAGATTCAATGCTACTGTTATTTTCTGAAGAAAGTATTGAATTTTTCTTTTTGTGAGCTGTGGTTTGTATTTATTACTCAAAATTTCAACTATAACATTAAAGTTTTCAAATTTTTATTATCTACCCATTTTGATTTAGTCATCAGAGTTTCAATATGCATGTGCCGAGTTTGTCTGGGTTGACTTTTGGTGATTCAATTTGTTACTGAAATTTCTCTTGTTGCTCTTTAGCTACAATGCTCTCATTACAAGAAGTATTGCACACTTTTCTTTTTAAACTTTCCAGGATCTGGGAATGACTACATAGTTCCAGCTTACAAACTTCTGTTTTTTATCCATAACATGTTTTGTACTTGCTCATTTATCAGGTCATGACTTGGATGTTCATGTTTTTCAGATTAAGGCTAATTAATAATGAGTGGATTTGGACAGGTTTTGGTTGGGCACATTATTCCCCAACTTGAACCTGGCAGCACATTTGATAGATCATCCTGACACTGACTGTTGGCTTTTTTTATTTTTTTATTTATTTTTATTTTTATTGTATATAGTATTATTTGTAATAATTGAAAGAAATTACTGATATAATTGGTTTTGGTGAAAGACATAGAGGTCGTAGTTCATTTGTTTAATAATTAGATAGATAACATGACTATTTGTTTGTGTTTTTTTGTTGGTCATGATTAGAATCATATTTTTGTTTTATGGTGTACAATTATGTGTGCCTTTAATTCCATGTTTATTATGGTGATGATAAGCAAATGAGACTCGGGCATCCATAATTTGAACTTGAGCTAGCTCAAAATCTTTAGAGGATATGGTTTTGTGGCGTATGAGGGAGGTTGGTTTTTAGGTACATGCTGCTTCTGATTTAGTTGTTTTACATGATAAGCTGATGTCGGTATTGTTTGTGCAGTCATATGTGACGCATGCTCTTAAAGTGGAAGGTCTCCGAGGCATTGTTACGGTACCTGCTAAGTTGGAGTCCACAACTCTTGCCTTTGCATATGGAGTGGATCTCTTCTTCACTCGAATGGCACCCTCAAGGACATACGATTCACTCACCGAAGATTTCAGCTATGCTTTGCTTCTCATCACTATTGTTGCCCTAATTGCGGCAATCTTTGTGACATGGGTTTTGTCCGAGAGGAAAGAACTGCAAGAGAAGTGGAGGTGATTTCTCCTCTAGTCTGTTCTTTCGTTTCTTGTCGTTAAGCTACTTGATAGTTTTGACAATTAGGTCGGGCGATAATTCCTTTAATGGAAATTTTCGTTGTAAATCTGGAAAATGAGAATAATAACGTTAGTTTTGTGGCTGGCAAGTACATTATAATTTATGACGCGAATTGGATTTAGTTAGTACTCACCACTGCCCTCTGGCTCTGCATGAGGGAGGAGGGGCCCGTCGTTTCCAATCAATACACATGGAAATCTTTCTATCCTTTCCTAGACGTTGTCGTTGTGGATTGCTTTGTTGTGGGAGAGGGAGAAAGGAAAGACGAGAAGTTTCAGGGAGGGAGAGAGAGAGAGAGAGGGGGAGTATAACAAAATATAGATAATTTGTTATTTGATAACTTTTAAAAAGTAACTCTTTTAAATTTAATAAAGTGACTTTTTCTTCTCAAATTTAAGAGAGCATTGTGAATACAAGGAGATTCCCCTTACTGGCGAAAGAATTGCCTTGTGAAAACATCACCTCTTTATCCATCTCTCTACCCGTGTGAAATGCCTTGTAATTTTTTTTTCCTTGTCTCTTTCTCTTTAAGCTAATTCCCAAAAAGTCTTTCTACCTCTTCCTTTCATTTTTTTTCCTCGTCTCATAACCTACTTGTCTCTTATCTTTTATGTGGTTTGATATATATATATATATATATATATATATATATATATATATATATTTTTTTTTTCTTCCCAAAAAGACAACTTTCTCACAAAAAAAAAAAAAAAAAAAAAATCCTTAGATTAATTTTCATTGCATATGTTGTTGCTTACTATCAAAGTAAATATCATATCCAAACCAACCACGACAATCCTAACTTAAGATAAATGATTTTAAGATATTTTCACCAATGGTCCAATACATTTGTACTTTCGGAGTAAGTGTTATGAACACAAAATATTCAATATAATCCTTCTATTCATATCTTATGTGTATGTATATTTCATATTTTTTCTATTTGACCATAATATATATATTTTTTTAATAATAAAAAAAAAAGCGTTTTTTATTGTTGTTGTAACGCCAAACCCCATTCATTTAACATGACCAAACAGGGATTCACGTGGATTTTTTTTAGGTTAGAAAACGCACGCGTGAGTCGTGACTCTCTCTCTTCCCTCTTCCCTCACCCCGCACTGACGACTGGCCATCGGAGACCACAAACGCCGAGCACCGCTGACAACAAACCACCCACATCTCCGGCGACGAGCTACCCAACGTCAAAATTCCCAAATTTCAAAACTCCAACCCACTGTCAAAATTCATCTTTCCTTTCTCCCACTGACGACGAAACACACAGGTTTTATCTGTCTGTCTCTGTTATATTTCTTGTGTCAAAGTTATGTGATGTTGTAGAACAACTCTTGGGGATATTAATGGTGTTTGTGTTTGGTTGACAGAGCACGCAGATGAATTAAGCTATCAAAGCAATTCTAGTTTTGTTGATATAATTAATATCTAAATTAGTATTAAGAGGTGGTTGGATGTTGATTATTTTAATTTTCTTATTCGATCTTGAGGCTTGTATACGTAGGAAAGAATAGGAATTGATTTCTCGAGTGGTTATTTTGCTTCTACATTGCTTTGATAAGGTAATATTAATTTCTTTTTCTTTAATCATGTTGCAGAAAACAATTAAAATTGAAAGTGAAATCACACCGACAAAAGTGATTTTTGGAATATCCTTACAGTTCCCAATTTGCTTTTACCAAAAACTTATTTGCTGTCTCTGCTGGAATAAACGGTTTTGAGAAAGGTTCTATTGGTAATAAACTTTTCATTATGATTATTTACAAATTTAGAAATCTTATATTTTTAATCTTTATTTGAGTTTCTATAATCATTCCAACTTTCGGTTTCTTTAATTTTTTTAATTTAACTAATTTCTCTTTTTTGAATAGAATTTTGGTATCTAGTTCTATTTATTTTTTATGATTATGTTCTAGCCATACTCCTGGTGCTAAATTTTTTCCCTGACTTACTTTGACAATCCTTTTTTTTTTTTTTTTTTTTTTTTAATTTATTTATTTTTTCTCCTGCTTCCTACTCGAAACTTTTTTTTTTCTTCTTGTCATTTATGCATCCACTATTTATTATTATTATTATTATTATTATTATTATGGTATCTAGTTCTATTTATTTTTTATGATTATGTTCTAGCCATACTCCCGGTGCTAAATTTTTTCCCTGACTTACTTTGACAATCCTTTTTTTTTTAAATTTATTTATTTTTTCTCCTGCTTCCTACTCGAAACTTTTTTTCTTCTTCTTGTCATTTATGCATCCACTATTTATTATTATTATTATTATTATTATTATTATTATTATTTTTCATTCCTATCATTTTTAAGAACAAACCCGTGCATTGAACGGGTTTCAAGCTCGTAATAATAATGCGAGAAGTTTTTAGTAATTTTGATTCAATTTCAATTAGGCCGTGTGTGTTGTTATCAAACTAAAGAATTTGAATAATTATTCCATTTTAACCTCTTCTATTCCCAGTAATACATATTTAGAGCTCACTTGGTTCACGGATCGAGTATTCCATTAGGTAAAAGAATAGCTATTATTAGGAATAGAGAAAATGGAATGAAATAGTTATTCTTATTCCTTAGTTTGGTAACAATGTATGTATTAATTGTAATTGGAGTTGAACCTAAATTACCAAAAACCCTACCCTTCTTAAAATAAACTTTTTGAAAAAAATTTGGTTTTTTGGAAAAAGCTGTTAATTCCTTCATGAATAGCTATTGCTCTAATTTTTTAGAGAAATAGTTATTAATGTATGTAAGGGATTAGTGATTCACATGGGAATAACTATTCCTAGGAATAGACTATTACCAAACAAAGTAATGAATATTCCATAGGAATAGCTATTCCATTCTAGGAGTCTATTCCTCAAACCAAACAGACTCTAAAAGTTTACCGGTATAGAATTACTATAAAATCACGTGGAGTATATGAGACTCATTAATTAATTTTGTGTTAAGTTTCTCTCTAATGATCTATAGACATAAAAAAGTTTTTGTGCACATGTATTATCCGTTGGGATAAATAAAGTTAGATCCAGAATGACCTATTGGAAGTTATTCATAAAGAATTATACCATATAAGGATTTTGTTTAGAAAGATTAAAACATTGTAATACATTGAAGGAAATGTTAATATAATTGCATAACCGCCGTGATTCATGTATTGTATCTCTCTAAATCTAGTATCTAATCTCTCTCTCTCTCTCTCTCTCTCTCTATATATATATATAAGTCGAGTTTTGGCTTAGAGAGTGTTTAGAATTGCGACACGTGTCTTCAATCGGTCATATTAGAAAGTACATAGAATTGCAACACGTGGCGTTTTAGATGTTAGCCTTTTAGTGAGACAATTAAAACATAGGGGTTTGATTTGTAATGCATTGAATTGTCTAAATGAAGAAAATAAAAGGTTTTCAAATTTTCTCTTTCTCTCTCTTTATCTAATTTTCTTTTCATCTTCTCTTGCTTTATGTTTACATCACAATGTGAGACAATTAAAACATATAGGATTTATTTGTAATATATTTAATTGTCTCAATAAAGAAAACAAAAGGTTCACAAATTCTCTCTCTGTCTTTATTTTACAAATTCTCTCTCTATCTTTATTTTTCTTTTTATCTTCTCTTGCTTTCTCTTTTGGAACATATTTAATTGATATCTTAATGAAGAAAACAAAATGTTCTCTTTATTTAATTTTCTTTTTATCTTCTCTTGCTTTATGTTTATATCTCAATGTGAGAAAATGAAAACGTGTGGATTTTATTTGTAATATATTTAATTGTCTTAAGGGGTAATTTCAATTGACCCCATGATGTTCTGCGCCTTTTGCAAACACCACCCTAAAGTTCAAAGTCTCTCACTTTGGTGTATCCAAATTTGATTTGCTTCCACTTTCCCCCTTGCGTTAGGATTTTCTATGAAATCCTAACGGAGCTCCTCTCACGTGCCGCGCATGTGATTCATTTTTACTGAAACACCCGTTATACCCCTACTATTAAGACAGAACCTTACGAAAACACCCTTGCACCTATTTTCTCAAAATCATGATTACTAAAGCCGTCGTTCAAACATTTATACCCCTGCTTTGGAATGCCATGGTCTGACTGGTATCATCTTCTGAGCTCCCCATGTAGAACCCTTGCGCCTTCCTACCAATCCTGAGCGGAGATGTCAGCTCATCGTCGAACACTGTCATGGTGTTGAACATGAGCTTCTGGAGGATCTTCCCTGATGGAAGCTGACCCCCATTGACGACTAGAACGTTTCCAAATCTGCCGTTGTTTTGCATCACAGCTGTATGAACAAACTGAATATATACCTATATCTCTTCACACTTTTTTTGTTCAGACTAAAATGATTGCTATATACAGAAATATGTCTTCAAGAATGGTTCTCAATTTCTCATACAATATAAATATCCGCCAAATACATAATACTAGTGTTCAAAAAGTGTCCATTCTAACAACCTCTGCCGCAAGCTCATCAATCAATAATCTTTCTATATCTCTACCTATTAAATCGATATCTTCTCCTAAATCTAAAGATCCCAGCTCCTTTTCCAGCGCTTTCACTGTTGGGTGCTTGTTCATTTCCTGTTCTTGGCTGACCACCAATGTCCACAACTCTTCCTCAATCATATCCTGACTTAGCATGGGGTTAAATATTTTTGATTTAGGCTTTGCCCATGTGGGAATACCCATGTATGGCTGGAGCATCTATATCAGCCCTGAATTTATTCGGTCAAAGAGAAGCTGCCTTTTCGATGCAGACTTTAATTTCGTTCCAGGAAGCCTTTTCGATCTCTTCCTGGAAGCCCACTTGGGAATACCCACGTAATCGTGATTTTGAGAAAATAGGTTCTGAGTGTGTTTTTGTAAGGTTCTGTCTAAATAGCAGGGGTATAACGGGTGTTTCAGCAAAAATGAATCACATGCGCGGCACATGAAAGGAGCTCTGTTAGGATTTCATAGAAAATCCTAATGGAAGCGGGAAAGTGGAAGCAAATTAAATTTGAATACACCAAAATGAGAGACTTTGAACTTTGGGGGGTGTTTGCAAAAGGCGCGAAATATCAAGGGGGTTAAGTGAAATTACCCCTTATCTTAATTTTTTTTTTTTTTTTTGAAAGAAAAACATTTCAATTTCATTGATAATAATTACGAGCATAAAACTCACATCGCAAGAGCACCAAGTCCTAAAAGTGCAAATTATAGCTGAAGCTACAAAGATACAATCATCACCTAAAACCTCTGTTAACCTATGACTAGTTTTCAGTTGAAATAACAGATCTGCATAAGACAAACGCAATTTAATGCATAGGTAGCTCAAATTCCTCCTCGACCCAAAAGCCAGGATAAAGTTCACGTCCACAACTCAAAGGCCTGGACCAAAAATCATATCCACGACCCAAAGGTCTGGACCAAAGTTCAGTTCACATCCAAGCAGGCAGATCAAGGGGCCAAAGCCTTATTACAAACAGAAACAAGAAAATCGAAATAAAATGTGGGCGAACCAAAGAGGTGGAGCCTTATTACAAGCAAACAACATGAATGAAATGCATATAAGAAAAAACAGGAACAAAGGCAATACAAGGAAAGTAAAACAAAACGGGAATAGGCACATGCAGCGTGGATGCCGATAGTGCACTCGCCGGAGACCGACATTGGAAGGGAACGCTGGAAGCTCGACGCTGCAGGGACGCGGAAAAAGGCCCAAAACAGTGGACGGAGGGAGGCGAAGCTGATCGCCAACTGGCCGAAAAACCATCGCAGCAGGGGGTGTTTAGGTTCTTCACTGGAGGGGCGCGAGGAAAAACCCAGCAGCGGACAGTGGGCGGCAGAGCGGGCGGAGGAGATTGGCGGCGAATACAAAACAAAACAAGGGGGATTTTGAAAGAAACCCCAAAATCAACACTCACACTAAGTGACACACAAGCAAAGCTACAAGAACAACATACCAAAAACACAGCAAAGAAATATAAGGGAAAGGAACAGAAAACAACCAGAGAGCCCTGCTAGAGACAAAAGCCGAACAAAGAGGAAGGGGTGCCCCTTCCTCACCCCTTTTCCGCTGCCCCTTCCTCACCCCTTATCTTATTGAAGAAAACAAAAGGTTCACAAATTCTCTCTCTCTCTCTCTCTCTCTATTTTTCTTTTTATATTATCTTGCTTTCTCTTTATATCTCAATGTGAGACAATTAAAACGTAGGTGTTTTATTTGGAATTGATTTAATTGATATCTTAATGAAGAAAACAAAAGGTTCCCGAATTCTCTTTCTCTCTGTTTATTTTTCTTCGCTTACTTTCTATTTATATCTCAATATTCTTTTGTAAATTTCGCACTCAATTCAAGAAAAAGACGAGAGAAAGGGAGAGAGTTTTCAATCGTTCTTTCTCAATGAAAAATTATATTACAGCTCTTTTCTTTTCTGTTTTTTTTTTGCTAGAACATTTATTTTCCATTATATTAGTATTGTCATTTTATATGTTTTTTTTTTTTTTTTTTATCTTTATTTTTGGTGTTTATGTTCTTCCATTTTGTTTTTTTTTTTTCCTTATTTTTTTCTTCTTCTATTTTTTCTTCTTTTACTATCTATTTATATCAATCAATTCTCGACAAAGACAAGAGAGATAGAGTTTCTATT
>NC_081547.1:20777584-20779018 GCF_901000735.1 Corylus avellana
AATTTTTCATTGAGAAACAACGAATAGAAACTCTCTCTCTCTCTCTTGTCTTTTCCGGAATTGATTGATATAAATAGAAAGTAAAAAAATAAAAAATAAAAATAGAAAAAAAATATAAGGGACAAAAACAAAAATGGGAGAACATAAGCCCCAACAATGAAGATAAAAAAACATATAAAATGACAATACTAATATAATGGAAAATAAATGTGTTTTTTTTAACCATCCTTCACATATATAAAAGTAAGAGAAACTAATTTTAAGACATAGGAAAGCTAAATAAAAAAAATAAAAAAAATAAAAAAAATAAATCTACGATTGAAAAATTAAGTATATTGGAAACATTGAGTTTCCACGAAAAGAAACCCTCACTATTATTTCCTGAATTCAACGTAAAATTTACAAAAGAAAAGTGATCATTTGAATAAAAAATAATATATAAATTAGGAAAAAAAAAAAAAAAGGGGGTCAAAAACAAAAAATGAAAGAACATAAGCACCGGAAATAAAGATAATATATATATATATATATGAAAATATTAATATAATTGAAAATAACTATTCTAGCAAAACAAAAAACAACGAAAAAAAAAAAAAAAACTGTTGTATAATTTTTCATTGAAAAACAATGATTGGAATGTGACATATAAGTTGATTTCCAAAGTCCTTGCTAATAGACTCAAAAAAATATTGCCTCACATTATCTCTCTAATTCATAGTGCTTTTATGCCATGGAGACTAATCACAAATAATCTTTTGGTGGCCTATGAGACCCTACATACAATGCATACGTGGTTAAAAGGCAAGAAGAGTTATATGGCGGTGAAACTAGATATGAGCAAAGCCTACGACCACGTTGAATGGAAATTTCTAGAAGCTGTCATGCGACGTTTGGGGTTTACGGATCGTTGGATTCAACTTATTATGATGTGCATTGCAACGGTTGAATATGCGGTGTTAGTGAATGGGAAGCCATGTGGGAAAATTATTCCGGAGAGAGATATAAGACAGGGAGATCCTATTTCCCCATATCTGTTCCTCTTATGTGAAAAGCGCAAGGGTTCTACGTGGGGAGCTCGAAAGATGGTGCCAGTCAGACCATGGCGTTCCAAAGCAGGGGTATAAACATTTGAACGATGGCTTTAGTAATCGTGATTTTGAGAAAATAGGTGCAAGGGTGTTTTCGTAAGGTTTTGTCTAAATAGCAGGGGTATAATTAGGGCTGGGCAAAAACCCGCCCAACCCGTAAACCCGCCCCGCCCAGCCCCGATCTGCCCCGCCTTGACCGGGTTTTATGCGTATTTTTTAGGGTTCGGGTAAAATTTCTCTAACCCGTGCGGGGTGGGGCAGGTAGCGGGTTTAGACATTTTTTCCCTGCGGGTACCCTCCCCGCCCCGATTCTACCTGCCCATTAGTAACCTAACCCTAAAAACCC
>NC_081547.1:20779118-20789670 GCF_901000735.1 Corylus avellana
AGGTTCCACATGTAAAAATAAATAAATAAAAAAGATTTGTTCAAAGCATGGTTTTAGCATTTAAAATTTCCAGGAAATGTTTAGAGAGGAGAAAAGAAGGACAGACCATAGAACCTTAATGACAATGAATTGTAGCCCTCAAATCAATATACTTTAAATGGAATAGTGGCATAAAACTAGTGTTAGTTGTAACTTGATACAGTAGTGTGAGTAGTAATCATTCAAGTTACTTGCCTCAATATTTATTACGTAGCTTGAACATTTCCTCCTTTGAATATAAGTGCTGTTAATAATCGACTCTAACATAATCCAAAAGCTACCATAGGCACTTCCTGCCGGACCAAAAATGCTACTTCTTCTGCTTTGGACTCGGCCCTAAATTTAGTAGCCATTTATTTCTGCCACTAGTTGGTAGCGACAGCTTGACTTGTCCTATGGCGGAAGCAGTAACAGTCCTCAGTAGCCTAGCCTATATCCTGTTGTCTACACATTTTTTTTTTCTAAGCAAATAAAGAAAAGGGAACATATATGGAGATAGGGATGGTCATTGCAACTTAGTGGAATAGAGTGAAGAACTTCCCTCCAATTTGCAATAGGGTGGAATTTGTGTCCAACTTCACAATAAAGTCATCTATTAAATTTATAGAGCATATATAGGACCATCTCACGACCTTTGTTTTACTTAGTTAAATGTCCATTTTGTTGACTTAAACATTTGCATTTATTATTGATCATTATAGTCCTTGCGTAGATGTCTTATGGCTTTGTTTTTTAACTTCGCATGATACTTATTTTTGCTAGAATGTGGATAAATGTGTACATCACTTGAAAGTTATATCATTCTCAAGTATGCATGAATAAACGTGCCAAGAATGCTTAAAAAATAAGGAAATTCTTTTTAGATATTGTACTACTCTATTTAGGTGTGATGTGGTTCTTATTTCAGTTAGGTAGCTTGGGAACATCAAATATTAGAATTTCAAACTTGGACTTTGGTAGAGCAAGAATTGGTATTCTAAAACAGTTTGGCATAAGAACTTGGGCAGGACAGAGAACACAACAATTTGCAGGGTTGTGTATAGATATTTTTTGGCCTTGTGATGAGCATTGAGTAGCCAAAATTTTTGACAACAATAAATTTTGCATACTAAAAAGCGAAAATAATGATTTTTAAATAAAAATATAATATTAATATTAAAATAAATATTATTTAATTAATATTTAATATAAAAAAGCCTCACTTAAACTTTTCGCCTTAAACCTCAAAATATATCCAGTCGACCCTACATAGGACCACCCTCGTGAATCGAGGAGAACAATTCTAGAGTCCCCAGTCGAGGCGCCTCCCACTGAGGAGCGATGTAATCGACGTAGCATATATTTGGAGATTAGGTTATGAAAGAAAGGCACACCCCCATGCCTATTTAGAACTCGAAAATCTAGAAGAGGAGATCGGCCATATAAAAAAATGAGATTGACTAAAGGAACCCCTTTGAGGAAAGATCTTCATTACAACCCACCACCTTCCATATCGGACCATTACACTCTAATATTTGCCGGACATACCTACTTACCTTATGGAATGCAACTCCATAAAAGAGGATCAAACCCTAAGCACAAAGAACTCGATCAATCACCCTTAATCTTCTTATAATTTATTTAGAATTGTGTTTAAGAAATAATGCTTTTAAGTAAAAAGAAAAAAACGTTTTTCGGCAAAAACTTCACTTTTTAGCTTTTGTCAAAAGTGCATTTTGGCAATTTTACAATTCAAAAAGTCAAAAAAATACTTTTAATTTTTTGTTACCAAATATGTTAACTTTTGTTTTGTATGGCTTTTTAAGTACTAAAATTACTAAGTTCTCTAATGCAATCTCAAACAGGCCCTTAACCTATTATCTTCATAAAGCTATTTTACTGACATATGTATCAGAGTGTCCACCACTAGCTTTTTCCGATGAGTCACCCTACATCTCTTCTTATTGTTTTACAGGTATGCATGGCAGACCGAGCTTTCGTGGTGCGATCAACTCTATCAACAATAGTCATCAAGAATATATATATATATATATTAATCTTACTCTCACTTTTATCCATGCCTTCTCCTTTTTCTTTTTATGTGACGGCTCCCTTGTTACAATGACACTACTTTTATAGTGCCTTAGGAAAAAAACAAAAAACCTTTTAGTGGCAAAGAAGAAAAAAAGAAAAGAAAAGTTATTTTAACCCCTGAATTATCATGCAGTTTGACAAGCCCTCTAAACTTCAAAATCTCTCAATTTGAACCCCATAGACTTTCAATTGTAGTTAATTTGAACATATCTATCAGATTTTAAGCTTTAAAAGTGAGACAATGACGTTTATACTGCTGAATTTTTTTTTTATAAAATTTCAAATTTACCCTTTATTCAAAATAAATAAAAAAGAAAAGAAAATCAGAGATATTTTGGTCTTGTTAGGTATTGGCATTTGAAGTTAACCGCTAAATCACGATGGAGGTTCGAGTGTTGAAGGAAGTGAAAGAGATTCAGGGAGTTGAGTGAAGGACCTAAGTTTGAACGATAGAAAGATAGCGTCAGTGAATGTTTAAAATGAAGTTTTTTTTTTTTTTTTTTTTTTTTTTTTAAAAAAAAACTTGTAACGTTCCAGATCTTTTCATGAGAAGGGTTTCATTCACATCAAAACCTAATTTTCTCCACGTAATTTCCATGCTTATCATTGTCAACATGCACTAATGCAAAGGATGAACGAAAGTAACTAAGTGCAAACCAGCTGCATGTGCTTCGATAAATAACAAAGATCAGAGGAAGAAAAAACCGAAGAAACAAAAAAGCAGAAACGAAAAGGGCTTCTATGGATGACAGTTTGATTATCCACTAACAAATCAAGTGGTAGCCTAATTGTTTTTTATGACAGCATTTGTAAAAGTGTTTGAGCTTTGATGTCTGATGTGCATGTGTACGTCTTTCAGTATAAGTATACTTCAAGAGTTAAAAAATGCCATATTAATGTTGTTAAACGACAAGAATGAGATCAGGATCGAGGAAAAAGAAATTTTACTACAGCAAAGAAACACCAACTTTCTTATTTTAGTTTTAGTTTTTACTAGACAATGACATCCACTAGTGTTGAGGATTTTCGAGCACACAAAATTAATGAGCGTCCAGAAAAAGGTTTATCTTTTTCATATAGAGATTTAAAAGTTTTGGGTGTCTTAATAGGGCTAAATACGATCGATCTTGGCTGGGTTAGAGCAAGAGGAGTTTAGGTTGTTTGGTTGCCGAGAAAATATCAGTGGCATCACGGGCTCAAAGAGATTGGTCCTTCTTAACCAACGCAGAGTAGGCTGATGAGTTGGAGTACCTTTGCCTTCTTCATCAGGCAACAATTTCGGTGGTCAAGGATTTGTACCATCCACAATGTTACAATAGTTTTCGAATGAGTGAATCACATGAGCGTAGAGAATTTCGATACCTAAGTTAGAAAGCTTTTTCGAGAATAATAACAACTCTATAATAAAGAGTCGACCATTTTTACTCGGAGAGAGGCTTCCTTATATATATATAGGCAAAAATAGTGGTTGTTAGCATCCGATCTGATTCCTCAATTTTCGGGATTGATTTCGTGATCCTGAAAATCATGGGGTTGCTGGAGTTGCATTGGTTCACGGAATAAATTGGGTAATCTCTGTGTATTTTCTCGAGATTTCTTGTAACAACATTTCCCGAGATTTTTTGTAGCATCGTGTCTTGGGATATCAATATTGCAAGCTATTCAAATAATGGGCCCGATTTTTGGGCTTAATTGTTTCCTTTTATTTCATGCCGGCCGATATCGACAATTAGGTTTCCGACTGGACCAATACCCATAACACAATACCCATCATATCGTGACTCTTCAATATGGATCAAGCTGAGAGAGTCATAGCAAATAGTTGGTGTCAGTAAATTTGATAAACCGAGAAAAGTTTGGGACAGGGTTTACTACTCATGCATTTGCAACATCTTAAATATAGGAGACTTAATACATATCATTCTCTCAACTATATATTTTTTGCAAATCTAATTGATCCACCATTAAATTTGTGCAGTCATATGGGTTCTTCAAAAATTCAGTAGTAAATTCACCCCATTCATTATACAAAAATGGTTGACAGAATAATTTTTATCATTTCCTAATTACGATATCCTTTTGAGCAGAATTCAGCAGAATTTTGCTGGACCCTCACGTGGAGGCAGTGAGTAATTAAGTTGGAGGCTGTTTTGTTAGTGAGGAGGTGTTCAAGGTGCGAGAGAGAAAAAGGGAGTCTACAATTAGTAGGCCTAAATATGCTAGACCCTTGCGTGGAGGTAGTGTGCACGTACGGTGGCGGCTGGTTTGGAGGCATATGATAATAAGATGGTAAATAATATGGTACATGTGGACCCACTCAAGGAGGTAGCAAAAAATATCGAACTGCTCCATGCATGCCCTCTAGTGTCGAAATTAAGTAATTAAGCTGCCTATAGAGGGTGGAACTGCATGGAATTGAGGTGGGCCAACAATTGCAGAGGTTGGATCTGGATGAGCTTAGGCTAAGGGATGAAGAAGACTTGACGATGGCAGAGTTCTTTAGGGAAAGGGATGGCCCTGGAGAATTTATTATTCCCAATCAAATTGGCACAGAAAGCACGCTAGCTGTTTCGGATAGATGGAAGTGGGAAGAAGAGGAAGTCAGATTTGAGATCAGAAGTGGTCGAAATTGAGTTGACCGGAGTGGTGGAGGCTGGATTCTAGCCCTGTTGCTCATTATGAAACTACTAAGTTGGAACTATTGTGGGCTCGGAAACCCACGAACAAATCAGAGCCTTTGCCAATTGGTGAGGGATAAGTAGCCCAATATTTTATTTCTCATGGAGACAAAAATGCATAGAAATAAAATATCATCCTTACGAGGGAAACTAGGCTTTGATTGTGTGTTTGTGGTTGATTGTGTTGGGCGTAGTGGTGTTTGGCACTCTTCTGGAAGGAGAATGTGGAGCTGGAAATTCAAAATTACTCACTCCGTCACATTAATGGAGTAATTAAAGAGGTGGGTAGGGACTTTCAATAGAAACTAAGAGGATTCTACAGCAATCCAGAAACAGCCCACAGAGGGGAAGGGTGGAGCCTGTTATGGCATCTCCAAGACTTTACTCCACTTTCGTGGTTATGTGTAGGGGACTTCAATGAGATCACAGATATTTCAGAAAAATATGGTGTGGTGCTACGTCCTGACAGACAGATGAAGGGGTTTAGAAGTATTGGAGGCATGTCAACTTAGTGATCTCAAGTTTATTGGGTCCAAATTCACTTGGTACAATAATAAAGAGGACGCCTACTTTACCAGAGAGAGACTTGATAGAGCTGTTTCTAACTCGAACTAGTGTGAGAAGTTCGGAGAGGCGGATGTCTTTGTTCTAGCACCTACAAGCTTTGACCATTATCCTCTAGTTGTAAGTTATGGGGGGAGGAGTAGTGCGGAAATAGAGATGGGAGAGGCTTTTAAGTTTAAAGCTAGCTGGATGGTCAATGATGCTTGCTTTCAAGTGGTCAAAGATGCGTGGGAAGGGGAAGGAGGAGTGACTGAGGGGGGTCCTCTTGATATTGTTTTGAGTAAGCTCGAACAATGTAAAATTAAGTTGATGAAATGGACTAAACAGTGAGGGTATAGGCGGAAGATTGATTGGGTAAAAAAGAAAACAGACATAATTGAGTTACTTCAGGGTCAAACCGACCAAGAGATTGTGGGTGAGATAAAAAAGCGTCAGAAGGCTATAGATGATAAACTTGAAAGAGAAGATTTAAAATGGAAGCAAAGGGCAAAAGTCCACTGGCTATAGTATGGGGATAGAAATACCAAGTTCTTTCATTTGCATGTTAATCAATGGAGGAAAAGAAGCCACATAGATGTAATTATGAATGTGGAAGGGGTTAAGTGCACTAATCCAGACAGTATCTATAATGCTTTCTTGGAGTACTATCAATCCCTTTTCATGTCCTCAAACCCGATAGGAAGGGATGAGTGCCTAGGGGTGGTGGAAGAAAAAGTCACGGTAGAGATGAATGGCCAGCTTGTTTTGGATTTTACTATAGAGGAAGTTGGCTTTGCTATATCGTAAATGGCTCCGTATAAGTCCCTAAGACCAGAAGGGTTTGCTCAGTTTTTCTACGAGAAGTTTTGGCCGGTGATTGGAAAGGAGGTATATAAAGCAGTCCTCTTTTGTTTAAATTCTAGTAGATCTCATGAGTTGATAAACGACACAAATATTGTGCTCATCCTTAAAAAGAAAGTTTCTATTAGGGTTACGGACTTTAGACCTATTAGCTTATGTAATGTGATTTACAAATTGGTTGCTAAATTAATTGCTAATAGACTCAAAAGGGTTTTACCTTATATTATCTTTCCGAACCAAAGTGCATTTGTGGTTGGTAGACATATTACTGACAATGTTATAGCTACTTATGAGCTCATGCACACTATGAACACTCGCATGAAAGGGAAGATAGGCTTTATGGCGCTGAAACTTGATATGAGTAAAGTGTATGACAGAGTGAAATGGAGCTTTTTAGAAGGGGTTATGAGTAGATTGGTTTTTTCTAGCAGATGTGTTTCTCTAATAATGAAGTGCATAAGCTTAGCCTCGTACTCTATTCTGATTAATAAGAGTCCAAATGGTCACATCAAGCCGTCTTGTGGTATTCACCAGGGTGATCCCTTATCCACTTATCTTTTTATTATGTGTGCGGAGGCTCTTAGTGCATACACCAAAGGGCCGAAAGAAATCGGGAAATTATAGGCGTTCCAATTGCACGCGGAAGGGTTAGGATAAATCATTTGTTCTTTGTAGATGACAGTCTTCTTTTCTGTAAGGCTACTTCTCACAAATGGTCACGGCTTTAGATGGTGCTAGAAAAATATGAAGAAACGTCGGGCCAACGATTAAATAAAGAGAAAACCTCGCTCTTTTTTAGCCGAAAGACAAAGTGTAATACCCATAATTTTTAAACGTTTTAAAATTAGTTTTAAACCCTTACTCAACAAGTTAATAGCCTTCTAAATCAGCCCTAAATAGAAAACTCTAAGCTATCTTAGCATAACCCAAAGCCCTCACACTTAACCAAAAAGCCTTGAAACAAAAACCAGACCCCACCCTTATTGACTGTACATATGCCAGAGGACCACCGGATGTACACTCTTGTCTCTAGTACCAGATGTACATCAGGGGACCTGTGGACATACGCTCTTATCTTTAGTACCAGGCATACGCCAAGGGATCTCCGGATGTATGCTACTTTTGGGTTGACCATTGCTTAATGATTGTATGTACGATGCTTTGGACCGTTGAATAAACAGTATCGGACGTACGCCTCAATAGTATATGACGTCTGGTACTTTTCAGAATAGTTGGTAGCACCCTTAGCTTTTCTGGCCTATAAATATCAACCCCAACCGTCCCTTTGAACCCATTCTAAAGCAGTAGACTCTCTGAGAAACCTCTGTGTGAGTGATTTGTGAGTTTTTGATTTGAGAGAGAGAAGGAAGAAAGCTTGGTGTTCTTGCCACCTCCCGAGGTAAACCCTTGCCCCTTTTTATACTTTCAATATTGTTCTTATTGATTTATTAATGTTATGAGTTTTCAAAAGACACTATGTCAAGCTTTTTACTCATTTCCTTACGAACAAAGACTATTTTCAAAAGAGTTTCAAAAGCTTCCTTGATTCCTTGTATTGCATGATGATTGAGTTTTACGTTTATTCAATAGTGTAGAAGGGATATAGTAGCCTATAGATTTTGTAGGAACCTTAAAACACCGTTTGAAGCTTTTGACGGATTGCCTAACTCACTGACCGGACGCATGCCCTTGAGCCTAGATGGACAGCCAGAAAGCCAGGCACCCACCCTTAAGCCCCACTCACATGTATTTTAGAGTATGCCAATCCTTTTGTTAGATTAGGCTTAGTATCTTACCCGTAAGGGTCCTCTAGAATTACGTATAACGGCGTGTCGTATTTTGTTATAGTAGGATTTAGCAATGTCGGAGGATTCAAGCGAACATACGAGGTAAGCAAACACTTACGAACACTTTCTTAAAAACGTGGGATATGTCAGTTGACTGACCACGCGTATGATATGAGCATGTCTACTTTTTGTAATAACTTGGTAACTGCTTTAATAACTAGTTGATAAGATGCATTGTATGACATGGATACCGGTACGTGTGGAATAATGGTCATGGGCTTACTATATAGACTTTATGGTCAAATGTGTGTGTGTTGTTATATGGCTTTGGATCCAATGGTTCCGTGACCAGGCACAGCCATTCCCTAATGAATGACCACTATAAGACGAACATTATTAGTGGTGTGGGCCATCTAAGGTTGGACTCAGTTGTGCCACTGATGGGATGGACGGTAGCGTACAATGGTCGAGGGCACCGGCATTGTATTACTAGTCACTCGAGATAGCGCTAACCCTGCTGAGAATGGGTAATATCTCAGGTAGACCATACATGAGAGTTATGACATATAAAACATTAGTTTTTCCTACATTAAAATACTTAGGCAATTGCCGCCGGGAGTACAACACTCTTTTATTAACCAAACAATATTTTTATGGTGTATTAACGGAGACAATACCTCTTTTAAATGTTTACTAAAATTGCACGTTTATATCTGCTTAAATGGATTCATGTCATACCTAATTGTGAGGTTTACTTAATAAGTCGTTAGACTTACGCTGTTATTACCCTTTTAGGAAGTTTGTCACTAGAACCCAAGAGTGGCACAGTTGCCATTACGGACTTTGCATGACAATTATGGTTTTGACATAACGCCTTTGTTTATGGGAAGAAGATTAGTCCATTTATAAATGTGGTTGGAGGCTAATCAAACAGCAAATTCTTAGAAAGATGAAGCGGTCATAAAGCTAAACACCAATGATCAAAGATGGGAAGCCCCCAAAAATGACTTTGTGAAAGTAAATTGGGATGCTATTGTGGACAAAAAGAAAAGGAAGATGGGGGTTGGGGTGATGGTTAGAGATAGGAAGGGAGAGGTTTTGGCGACTATGTCATCGCCAAGGGATCACATCACCAAACTAGGATTTGCGGCTTTGAGAGCAGTCCATCTATGTCATGAGCTAGGATTTTGTAGGGTGATCCTAGAAGGTGATGCTCTACAAGTGGTGCAGGAACTCAGGAATGATGATAGGAGTTGGCGTCGGTATGGACACCTTATTGAGGAAGCTCGAGGGGTATTAAATTGTCTACAAAGCTGGAAAATTAATCATATTAGGCGACATCTCAATGGAGCAGCCCATTGCCTTGCAAAAGAAGCGTTTGCTCTCCACGCGGAGTAAGGGTTTATTGAGGAAATTCTCCCCTGTATTTCGGATATTATCTCTGTAGAGCGTTGTACTTAATTTATTTTTGCTATCTATCAAATTCGCTCTATTCATTTAAAAAAAAAAAGAAAAAAAAAGGTTTTGACATTTTATTTAAAAATAAAATTGTTTATTTTTTGAGATAAATTAGAATATTGGGTATAGCGGTTGTCTAGCAATGGTCTAACAGTGGCTCAGTGGTGGTCCGACAGAGGTTTGGCGATGGTTTGATGGTGGTCTAGTGGTTTGAGAGGGAGAAACTGAAACTCGAAAAGTAATTTACGAAATTTAAAAATGAAATCCATTATTTTTGATAATACCAAATGCTGAAAAATATGAAAAAACGTTTTTAAGGAAAAAAATTTACGTATTTATCATTACACGCTCAAATGTCTCTACGTAAGTTTGAAAGACATGCTTTTTAATTCATCAATGTTGGGTTGTATAGACTTATTTATTTTTATTTTTTGGTTGTGGACAACCACTTTTATATAGCTTTCACCATTAGTTTATCATTAATTTTCATATATCTGGCCTCTCATATATTTTAATATGTTTGTATATAGCAGTCTTTTCGAGTTGCATATATATGTTCTCTCATAAACAAATTCCGTTGGTGCTTCAATCCAATATTATATTGCGACTCTTGGATACTATTTCCAACTCAGTCATTGTTTGGATTTTGAATACAAGTTTCAACCGTATGACTAACTTTAATTTTCTGAAAGTAAGTAATCATATAATAAAGGGTTAATAACTCTTTTAGTATTTGGGTTTTGACGACTTTACTTTTTTTCATTTAGGTTTCAATTTGTATCACAAATGGTATCTATGTTATCTGTTATTTTTAGTTTTTGGCTCAATCAGTGTTCTGCTTGTACTCAGTTGCAAATGAGGGTAGCATGAAGACTAGCATGTCTAGACACCTAGAATGCAGATCCGAATAGCATTTCTAGAGACTTCATTTCGAAGACATGTTCGGATAGCCAGAAGCCTTGTCCGGACATGATTTCCAGAGAACTCATTTTTGAAGACATGTTCGGACAACCAGAAAATGTGTTAAGACATAAATTCCAGAGCGTTTAATTTACTAGACCTGTTCGGACATATTGGGAACATGTCCAGACTTGAATTCGAGAGAGTTCATTT
>NC_081547.1:20789770-20809622 GCF_901000735.1 Corylus avellana
TTAGAGTGGACGCTATTAGTCATCTATTTTAATTTTTTTAACTTTTTTTATTTTACTACGGACTCTTTAGGGTCGACTTTTGTCGACCCTAATACATACGCATTAGGGTCGACTTTTAGAGTCGACCCTATTGAACTTTTTTGTGATTTTTTTTTTTCTTTTTTTTTTTTTCCCAGCTTATAGCGTCCACTTAAGTGGACGCTATTTGTTAATTATTAGGGTCGACTATTATGGACCCTAAAAGTTTTTTTTTTGCCGCTTAAATTTTTCCCGCCCTTCGGATAATTCCCGCGCGTGTATTAGGGTCGACTTATTAGCGTCCACTATAAAGTGGACGCTAATAGTGCAATTTTCGACCCATTATTAGCGTCGGCTATTAGGTGGACGCTAATACTGAACTATTAGGGACGACTTTCAAAGTCGCCCCTAATAGTTGAGTATTAGGGGCGACTTTTTAGTCGCCCCTAATAAGTCGCCCCTAATGAACAACTTTCTTGTAGTGTATGAAAGAAAGGCACACCCCATGCCTATTTAGAACTCGAAAATCTTGAAGAGGAGATCGGCCATATAAAAAAATGAGATTGACTAAAGGAACCCCTTTAAGGAAAGTTCTTCATTACAACCCACCACCTTCCACATCAGACCATTACACTCTAATAGTTGCCGGACATACCTACTTACCTTATGGAATGCAACTCCATAAAAGAGGATCAAACCCTAAGCACAAGGAACTCGATCAATCGTCCTTAATCTTCTTAGAATTTGTTTAGAATTGCATTTAAGAAATAGTGCTTTTAGTAAAAAAAAAAAAACGTTTTTCGGCAAAAACTTCACTTTTAAGCTTTTGTCAAAAGTGCATTTTGGCCATTTTAAAATTCAAAAAGTCAAAAAAAAATACTTTAAATTTTTTTTTTACCAAATATGTTAACTTTTGTTTCATAAGGCTTTTTAAGCTCTCTAATGCAATCTCAAACAAACCCTTAACCTATTATCTTCATAAAGCTATTTTATTGACTTATGTATCAGAATGTCCACCATTAGCTTTTTCCGATGAGTCACCCTGCATCTCTTGTTATTGTTTTATAGGCATGGCAGACTGAGCTTTCGTGGTGCGATCAACTATATCAACAATAGTCATCGAGAATATATATATACATATATATTAATCTTACTTTTATCCATGTCTTCTCCTTTTTCTTTTTATGTGACGGCTCCCTTGTTACAATGACATTACTTTTATAGTGCCTTAGGAAAAAAACAAAAAACCTTTTAGTGGCAAAGAAGAAAAAAAGGAAAGAAAAGTTATTTTCACTTTAAACCCTTGAATTATCACGCAATTTGACAGGCTCTTCAAACTTCAAAATCTCTCAATTTGAACCCCTAGACTTTCAATTGTAGTTAATTTGAACTTCTCTATAAAATTTTAAGCTTTAAAAGTAAGACAATGACGTTTATACCGCTAAATTTTTTTTATAAAATTTCAAATTTACCCTTTATTCCAAATACATAAAAAAGAAAAGAAAATTAGGGATATTTTGGTCTTGTTAGGTATGGTCGTTTGAAGTTAACGGCTAAATCTGATGGAGGGGTTCAAATTGACTGCAATTGAAAGTTCAGGAGTTCAAATGGAGAGGTTTTAAAGTTTAAGACTTGTTAAATTGTGTGGTAATTTAAAGGTTTAAAATGAAGTAAAAAAAAAAAAAACACTTGTAACGTTCCAGATCTTTTGATGAGTTGGGTTTCATTCACATCAAAACCTAATTTTCTCCACGTAATTTCCATGCTTATCATTGTCAACATGCACTAATGCAAAGGAAGAACGAAAGTAACTAAGTGCAAACCAGCTGCATGTGCTTCGATAAATGACAAAGATCAGAGGAAGAAAAACCGAAGAAACAAAAAAGCAGAAACGAAAAGGGCTTCTATGGATGACAGTCTGATTATCCACTAACAAATCAAGTGGTAGCCTAATTGTTTTTTATGACAGCATTTGTAAAAGTGTTTGAGCTTTGATGTCTGATGTGCATGTGTCTTTCAGTATACGTATACTTCAAGAGTTAAAAAATGCCATATTAATATTGTTAAACGACAAGAATGAGATCAGGATCGAGGAAAAAGAAATTTTACTACAGCAAAGAAACACCGACTTTCTTATTTTTAGTTTTAGTTTTTACTAGACAATGACATCCACTAGTGTTGAGGATTTTCGAGCACAAAAAATTAATGAGCGTCCAGAAAAAGGTTTATCTTTTTCAAATAGAGATTTAAAAGTTTTGGGTGTCTTAATAGGGCTAAATACGATCGATCTTGGCTGGGTTAGAGCAAAAGGAGTTTAGGTTGTTTGGTTGCCGAGAAAATATCAGTGGCACCACGGGCTCAAAGAGATTGGTCCTTCTTAACCAACGCAGAGTAGGCTGATGAGTTGGAGTACCTTTGCCTTGTTCATCAGGCAACAATTTCGGTGGTCAAGGATTTGTACCATCCACAATGTTACAATAGTTTTCGAATGAGTGAATCACATGAGCGGAGAGAATTTCGATACCTAAGTTAGAAAGCCTTTTCGAGAATTATAACAACTCTATAATAAAGAGTCGACCATTTTTACTCGGAGAGAGGCTTCCTTATATATATATAGGCAAAAATAGTGGTTGTTAGCATCCGATCTGATTCCTCAATTTTCGGGATTGATTTCGTGATCCTGAAAATCATGGGGTTGCTGGAGTTGCATTGGTTCTCGGAATAAATTGGGTAATCTCGGTGTATTTTCTCGAGATTTCTTGTAACAACATTTCCCGAGATTTTTTGTAGCATCGTGTCTTGGGATATCAATATTGCAAGCTATTCAAATAATGGGCCCGATTTTTGGGCTTAATTGTTTCCTTTTATTTCATGCCGGCCGATATCGACAATTAGGTTTCCGACTGGACCAATACCCATAACACAATACCCATCATATCGTGACTCTTCAATATGGATCAAGCTGAGAGAGTCATAGCAAATAGTTGGTGTCAGTAAATTTGATAAACCGAGAAAAGTTTGGGACAGGGTTTACTACTCATGCATTTGCAACATCTTAAATATAGGAGACTTAATACATATCATTCTCTCAACTATATATTTTTTGCAAATCTAATTGATCCACCATTAAATTTGTGCAGTCATATGGGTTCTTCAAAAATTCAGTAGTAAATTCACCCCATTCATTATACAAAAATGGTTGACAGAATAATTTTTATCATTTCCTAATTACGATATCCTTTTGAGCAGAATTCAGCAGAATTTTGCTGGACCCTCACGTGGAGGCAGTGAGTAATTAAGTTGGAGGCTGTTTTGTTAGTGAGGAGGTGTTCAAGGTGCGAGAGAGAAAAAGGGAGTCTACAATTAGTAGGCCTAAATATGCTAGACCCTTGCGTGGAGGTAGTGTGCACGTACGGTGGCGGCTGGTTTGGAGGCATATGATAATAAGATGGTAAATAATATGGTACATGTGGACCCACTCAAGGAGGTAGCAAAAAATATCGAACTGCTCCATGCATGCCCTCTAGTGTCGAAATTAAGTAATTAAGCTGCCTATAGAGGGTGGAACTGCATGGAATTGAGGTGGGCCAACAATTGCAGAGGTTGGATCTGGATGAGCTTAGGCTAAGGGATGAAGAAGACTTGACGATGGCAGAGTTCTTTAGGGAAAGGGATGGCCCTGGAGAATTTATTATTCCCAATCAAATTGGCACAGAAAGCACGCTAGCTGTTTCGGATAGATGGAAGTGGGAAGAAGAGGAAGTCAGATTTGAGATCAGAAGTGGTCGAAATTGAGTTGACCGGAGTGGTGGAGGCTGGATTCTAGCCCTGTTGCTCATTATGAAACTACTAAGTTGGAACTATTGTGGGCTCGGAAACCCACGAACAAATCAGAGCCTTTGCCAATTGGTGAGGGATAAGTAGCCCAATATTTTATTTCTCATGGAGACAAAAATGCATAGAAATAAAATATCATCCTTACGAGGGAAACTAGGCTTTGATTGTGTGTTTGTGGTTGATTGTGTTGGGCGTAGTGGTGTTTGGCACTCTTCTGGAAGGAGAATGTGGAGCTGGAAATTCAAAATTACTCACTCCGTCACATTAATGGAGTAATTAAAGAGGTGGGTAGGGACTTTCAATAGAAACTAAGAGGATTCTACAGCAATCCAGAAACAGCCCACAGAGGGGAAGGGTGGAGCCTGTTATGGCATCTCCAAGACTTTACTCCACTTTCGTGGTTATGTGTAGGGGACTTCAATGAGATCACAGATATTTCAGAAAAATATGGTGTGGTGCTACGTCCTGACAGATGAAGGGGTTTAGAAGTATTGGAGGCATGTCAACTTAGTGATCTCAAGTTTATTGGGTCCAAATTCACTTGGTACAATAATAAAGAGGACGCCTACTTTACAAGAGAGAGACTTGATAGAGCTGTTTCTAACTCGAACTAGTGTGAGAAGTTCGGAGAGGCGGATGTCTTTGTTCTAGCACCTACAAGCTTTGACCATTATCCTCTAGTTGTAAGTTATGGGGGGAGGAGTAGTGCGGAAATAGAGATGGGAGAGGCTTTTAAGTTTAAAGCTAGCTGGATGGTCAATGATGCTTGCTTTCAAGTGGTCAAAGATGCGTGGGAAGGGGAAGGAGGAGTGACTGAGGGGGGTCCTCTTGATATTGTTTTGAGTAAGCTCGAACAATGTAAAATTAAGTTGATGAAATGGACTAAACAGTGAGGGTATAGGCGGAAGATTGATTGGGTAAAAAAGAAAACAGACATAATTGAGTTACTTCAGGGTCAAACCGACCAAGAGATTGTGGGTGAGATAAAAAAGCGTCAGAAGGCTATAGATGATAAACTTGAAAGAGAAGATTTAAAATGGAAGCAAAGGGCAAAAGTCCACTGGCTATAGTATGGGGATAGAAATACCAAGTTCTTTCATTTGCATGTTAATCAATGGAGGAAAAGAAGCCACATAGATGTAATTATGAATGTGGAAGGGGTTAAGTGCACTAATCCAGACAGTATCTATAATGCTTTCTTGGAGTACTATCAATCCCTTTTCATGTCCTCAAACCCGATAGGAAGGGATGAGTGCCTAGGGGTGGTGGAAGAAAAAGTCACGGTAGAGATGAATGGCCAGCTTGTTTTGGATTTTACTATAGAGGAAGTTGGCTTTGCTATATCGTAAATGGCTCCGTATAAGTCCCTAAGACCAGAAGGGTTTGCTCAGTTTTTCTACGAGAAGTTTTGGCCGGTGATTGGAAAGGAGGTATATAAAGCAGTCCTCTTTTGTTTAAATTCTAGTAGATCTCATGAGTTGATAAACGACACAAATATTGTGCTCATCCCTAAAAAGAAAGTTTCTATTAGGGTTACGGACTTTAGACCTATTAGCTTATGTAATGTGATTTACAAATTGGTTGCTAAATTAATTGCTAATAGACTCAAAAGGGTTTTACCTTATATTATCTTTCCGAACCAAAGTGCATTTGTGGTTGGTAGACATATTACTGACAATGTTATAGCTACTTATGAGCTCATGCACACTATGAACACTCGCATGAAAGGGAAGATAGGCTTTATGGCGCTGAAACTTGATATGAGTAAAGTGTATGACAGAGTGAAATGGAGCTTTTTAGAAGGGGTTATGAGTAGATTGGTTTTTTCTAGCAGATGTGTTTCTCTAATAATGAAGTGCATAAGCTTAGCCTCGTACTCAATTCTGATTAATGAGAGTCCAAATGGTCACATCAAGCCGTCTTGTGGTATTCACCAGGATGATCCCTTATCCACTTATCTTTTTATTATGTGTGCGGAGGCTCTTAGTGCATACACCAAAGGGCCGAAAGAAATCGGGAAATTATAGGCGTTCCAATTGCACGCGGAAGGGTTAGGATAAATCATTTGTTCTTTGTAGATGACAGTCTTCTTTTCTGTAAGGCTACTTCTCACAAATGGTCACGGCTTTAGATGGTGCTAGAAAAATATGAAGAAACGTCGGGCCAACGATTAAATAAAGAGAAAACCTCGCTCTTTTTTAGCCGAAAGACAAAGTGTAATACCAATAATTTTTAAACGTTTTAAAATCAGTTTTAAACCCTTACTCAACAAGTTAATAGCCTTCTAAATCAGCCCTAAATAGAAAACTCTAAGCTATCTCAGCATAACCCAAAGCCCTCACACTTAACCAAAAAGCCTTGAAATAAAAACCAGACCCCACCCTTATTGACTGTACATATGCCAGAGGACCACCGGATGTACACTCTTGTCTCTAGTACCAGATGTACATCAGGGGACCACTGGACATACGCTCTTATCTTTAGTACCAGGCATACGCCAAGGGATCTCCGGATGTATGCTACTTTTGGGTTGACCATTGCTTAATGATTGTATGTTCAATGCTTTGGACCGTTGAATAAACAGTATCGGACGTACGCCTCAATAGTATATGACGTCTGGTACTTTTCAGAATAGTTGGTAGCACCCTTAGCTTTTCTGGCCTATAAATACCAACCCCAACCATCCCTTTGAACCCATTCTTAAGCAGTAGACTCTCTGAGAAACCTCTGTGTGAGTGATTTGTGAGTTTTTGATTTGAGAGAGAGAAGGAAGAAAGCTTGGTGTTCTTGCCACCTCCCGAGGTAAACCCTTGCCCCTTTTTATACTTTCAATATTGTTCTTATTGATTTATTAATGTTATGAGTTTTCAAAAGACACTATGTCAAGCTTTTTACTCATTTCCTTACGAACAAAGACTATTTTCAAAAGAGTTTCAAAAGCTTCCTTGATTCCTTGTATTGCATGATGATTGAGTTTTACGTTTATTCAATAGTGTAGAAGGGATATAGTAGCCTATAGATTTTGTAGGAACCTTAAAACACCGTTTGAAGCTTTTGACGGATTGCCTAACTCACTGACCGGACGCATGCCCTTGAGCCTAGATGGACAGCCAGAAAGCCAGGCACCCACCCTTAAGCCCCACTCACATGTATTTTAGAGTATGCCAATCCTTTTGTTAGATTAGGCTTAGTATCTTACCCGTAAGGGTCCTCTAGAATTACGTATAACGGCGTGTTGTATTTTGTTATAGTAGGATTTAGCAATGTCGGAGGATTCAAGCGAACATATGAGGTAAGTAAACACTTACGAACACTTTCTTAAAAACGTGGGATATGTCAGTTGACTGACCACGCGTATGATATGAGCATGTCTACTTTTTGTAATAACTTGGTAACTGCTTTAATAACTAGTTGATAAGATGCATAGTATGACATGGATACCGGTACGTATGGAATAACGGTCATGGGCTTACTATATAGACTTTATGGTCAAATGTGTGTGTGTTGTTATATGGCTTTGGATCCAATGGTTTCGTGACCAGGCACAGCCATTCCCTAATGAATGACCACTATAAGACGAACATTATTAGTGGTGTGGGCCATCTAAGGTTGGACTCAGTTGTGCCACTAATGGGATGGACGGTAGCGTACAATGGTCGAGGGCACCGGCATTGTATTACTAGTCACTCGAGATAGCGCTAACCCTGCTGAGAATGGGTAATATCTCAGGTAGACCATACATGAGAGTTATGACATATAAAATATTAGTTTTTCCTGCATTAAAATACTTAGGCAATTGCCGCCGGGAGTACAACACTCTTTTATTAACCAAACAATATTTTTATGGTGTATTAACGGAGACAATACCTCTTTTAAATGTTTACTAAAATTGCACGTTTATATCTGCTTAAATGGATTCATGTCATACCTAATTGTGAGGTTTACTTACTAAGTCGTTAGACTTACGCTGTTATTACCCTTTTAGGAAGTTTGTCACTAGAACCCAAGAATGGCACAGTTGCCATTACGGACTTTGCATGACAATTATGGTTTTGACATAACGCCTTTGTTTATGGGAAGAAGATTAGTCCATCTATAAATGTGGTTGGAGGCTAATCAAACAGCAAATTCTTAGAAAGATGAAGCGGTCATAAAGCTAAACACCAATGATCAAAGATGGAAAGCCCCCAAAAGTGACTTTGTGAAAGTAAATTGGGATGCTATTGTGGACAAACAGAAAAGGAAGATGGGGGTTGGGGTGATGGTTAGAGATAGGAAGGGAGAGGTTTTGGCGACTATGTCATCGCCAAGGGATCACATCACCAAACTAGGATTTGCGGCTTTGAGAGCAGTCTATCTATGTCATGAGCTAGGATTTTGTAGGGTGATCCTAGAAGGTGATGCTCTACAAGTGGTGCAAGAACTCAGGAATGATGATAGGAGTTGGTGTCGGTATGGACACCTTATTGAGGAAGCTCGAGGGGTATTAAATTGTCTACAAAGCTGAAAAATTAATCATATTAGGCGACATCTCAATGGAGCAGCCCATTGCCTTGCAAAAGAAGCGCTTACTCTCCACGCGGAGTAAGGGTTTATTGAGGAAATTCTCCCCTGTATTTCGGATATTATCTCTGTAGAGCGTTGTACTTAATTTATTTTTGCTATCTATCAAATTCGTTCTATTCATTTAAAAAAAAAAAAAAAAAGGTTTTGACATTTTATTTAAAAATAAAATTGTTTATTTTTTGAGATAAATTATAATATTGGGTATAGCGGTTGTCTAGCAATGGTCTAACAGTGGCTCAGTGGTGGTCCGACAGAGGTTTGGCGATGGTTTGATGGTGGTCTAGTGGTTTGAGAGGGAGAAACTGAAACTCGAAAAGTAATTTACGAAATTTAAAAATGAAATCCATTATTTTTGATAATACCAAATGCTGAAAAATACGAAAAAACGTTTTTAAGGAAAAAAATTTACGTATTTATCATTACACGCTCAAATGTCTCTACGTAAGTTTGAAAGACATGCTTTTTAATTCATCAATGTTGGGTTGTATAGACTTATTTATTTTTATTTTTTGGTTGTGGACAACCACTTTTATATAGCTTTCACCATTAGTTTATCATTAATTTTCATATATCTGGCCTCTCATATATTTTAATATGTTTGTATATAGCAGTCTTTTCGAGTTGCATATATATGTTCTCTCATAAACAAATTCCGTTGGTGCTTCAATCCAATATTATATTGCGACTCTTGGATACTATTTCCAACTCAGTCATTGTTTGGATTTTGAATACAAGTTTCAACCGTATGACTAACTTTAATTTTCTGAAAGTAAGTAATCATATAATAAAGGGTTAATAACTCTTTTAGTATTTGGGTTTTGACGACTTTACTTTTTTTCATTTAGGTTTCAATTTGTATCACAAATGGTATCTATGTTATCTGTTATTTTTAGTTTTTGGCTCAATCAGTGTTCTGCTTGTACTCAGTTGCAAATGAGGGTAGCATGAAGACTAGCATGTCTAGACACCTAGAATGCAGATCCGAATAGCATTTCTAGAGACTTCATTTCGAAGACATGTTCGGATAGCCAGAAGCCTTGTCCGGACATGATTTCCAGAGAACTCATTTTTGAAGACATGTTCGGACAACCAGAAAATGTGTTAAGACATAAATTCCAGAGCGTTTAATTTACTAGACCTGTTCGGACATATTGGGAACATGTCCAGACTTGAATTCGAGAGAGTTCATTTTACTTGGCATGTCCGGACACTCGGCTGTCATGTTCGAACATTGAGGGTTTACACATACGTAACCCTAGCCGTGTCCAGACACGTACTTAACCCTGTCCGGGCACAGGCGCTTTATTGTTGTGTGAATTTTTATTTATACCATCTAGTATGCACATTGTTAGGTATGCATTCAGAGAGTGAATGCTGTGAGCTAAGAGATAGTGATAGAGATATCGAATTGGAGCATCTTATCTCTCTTAGAGTAAAGGTGAGAAATCTCATCCATTGTTTTATGATCAACACTTGAAGCCAATCGGAGTTCCGGTGAAGGAGATCACATAGAAGAAACACTCCAGAGGTTCTGGAAGAACTAGTGCGGTAGCAGACAAGTGGGTCGCTTGTCTAATACATTGAATTGTCACGAGCAAAGGTTTTGTAAGTTTGACATTGTGTAAATTCTTGTTTTTCTATAGTGAAGTGATTTTTTGGGTTTGGTTGCCCCGAAAAGGTTTTACATTTAGAGATTTCTCTAAATGATTTCATCTTCGTAACCAAATATCTGTGTACTTTAAGATTCATTGCATGTCTGTATTTGATTGACTATTCTAAGTTAGGCTAGATCTAATTCCGCACATTATTTTGTGAAACACCTATTCAATCATAACAGGTGTAAATTGAAATCAATTAGGTTTTTCATTATCGATAAAAAAGGGATTAGTACCTCCTTCTAAATTTGGTAAAAAAAAATCTCACCATTTACCAAGTGTTCTAATTTTTTGTGAATTTTTTTTTTTATAATTTTTTTTATGATTTTTTAATTTTCTTCTTTTTTAAAAAAATTTGTTAGGACACGTGACAGTTTTTTTAAGGACACAATTAGTTTTTTTGATGGAATATAGAAGGGTAGTAATCCCGTTTTTATGGATAACATAGATAGTATGTGATACAAATTGAAACTTAGGTAAAAAAATAAAGTAATTAAAACCCTAGTACTTATAAGGTATTTAACCCTATAATAAATCTAGGAACAACATTACTCATAACCCTAGTGAAAAGATATACAACTTTAACTAAAAATAATATAAACCAAAAAGTCAATAGACCTTGTCAAAATTCGCTCTTGTTAATTCTCTATCTAAATTAATAGAAACTTTTCAATTGGATAAAAACTTGTTAGAAAATAAAACAAATTTTAATTTAAAATATCTTTATTTGAAATTATACAACAACTCATACATCACAAAAATTGGATTTCTTTCTTCTAAATAACAAAATATTTCAACAGAGATTATGCGAGCAAAGAAATGAAATGATATGAAGAAAACACTTATGGTGCTAATTGCATTGATTATGCTTTTGTGGCAGAAGCAATTGTGGTAGAAGCAAATGACCCTCTTGCCCTTCCTTCTATTTCCCCTCCTCTCTTCCTCCCTCCTCTGTTCTCCTTCAGTATTTTCATTTCCCTCCATTGATTGATTTTAAAAACCCGATGAAAAAAATCTATAAATATCTAATATGCCCTATGACATGTTGTATGTATTGCATAAGCAGGCGAAACGGCTACGAATTTTGCGATGATCAGTTTATGCAATCTTTTAGATGCGAGCATGGATTGCGCTCTTAATTGCATAAAGTCTATGATCATTAATCTTGGGTCTGGTATAAAGTTCTCTCTCTCTCTCACTACAAAAAATACACTACAAGAACTTTTGCCCATTAGCAGCAACATTATTAGCGTTGACTTTTTACCGTCGATGATAATAAGCACATATTAGTGTCCACAGCTAATACTCGACCTTAATGCTAAAAACACGTTAGTATTGGTGTCCACTTTCAAGTTGACGCTAATATGTCAACACTAATATCCTGGCAGGAAATTATGTTGTGCGTGCATGGGTTGAGGTGGGAAAACAATTAGTGGTGATAATTTACTATTAGGGTCGACAAATGTCGACGCTACTAATAAACAATCAACGTCCACATCACTAATGTGTTTTCTTACGAGCCACAGGGGAGACACTATACATCAAAGCTGATGACCTATTATCATCGTCGACTATTTTTTGACGACAATGATAATAGGTCATTAGCATCCACTTTTCGTTGATGCTATTGACCCTCTATCAAAATAATTAAAATATAAAAAAAAAAAATTTAATTTAAATGTATGAGCGTCAACCCAAAAGTGGACGTTGCTGACCTATTATCAGCGTCGACTATTTTATGTGGATGCTGATAATGGTCATCAGCATCCAATTTTGGTTGAAACTATTTACTCTCTATCAAAATAATTAAAATAAAAAATTGAAATTCGAAAGGTATCAGCGTCAACCAAAAAGTGGATGTTGATGACCTATTATCAACGTCGGTATAGGTCATTTTTCGAGTAGTGCACTCAATCAAAAACATAAGGATATAAGAATTCCATAAACTAAAAATCAAATCAAACAAAACGTCATATAAAAAATTAAACCTAAGCCATCTTAAATTGTTATTATTATTATAACTCATCCCACTAAAACTTAACCTTTAAACCCTTAGACTTAACATAGAAAGTACGCTGGAACAAAACAAACTACTGTTCTAAGTGCACTTATTTGTTGCAACCATCTTATATGGTCCATCAAGAACGGCTCACTCGATTGCATCATAGTTTATCAAGTGACGTCCATAACCTAGATGTGGCCCCACATGTGGCCACTGGCATGGAGCTGGTCTTATGTTGATCGCCAACCCTTACACACACGGAGTAATTATGTGTCAATCGCTCAAGAGTTTAAAGGAAAGAGAAGATTTATGATGTATGTGAATGTTTTATTTGTATTTTTTATGTTTTGAAACTTAAAATTTTTTCTAATTTTATTTATTGTATGTTGTATGTACTTACTGAGTATTTGACTCACCCTTTCTGTTTGTGTTTTAAAACAACTGAGATGATGTCACAAATGGTTCTACAGGCTAAGGAAACTCGAGAAAGAAGTCCTCACATAAAAAAAGAATTGAATAAGTGCACCTAGCACATTAGTTTGTATTTTTACAACCTACTTTCTATGTTAATTCTAATGGTTTAAGCGTTAAGTTTTATTGTGATGAGTTGTACAAATAATAATAAGATGGCTTATATCTAAAATGTTATGAGACATTTGGTTTAATTTGATTTTTATTTAAAGGAATTCTTACGTTTGACATATCATCAAAAGAAAGGTAGAAGAAGGAAGAGGGAAGAAGATGGCTCTATTCATTTTTTTGTCAAAACACACAGTTTAAATAAAGCTCAAAACACATCGTTTTGAGATTTGAAAAGAGGCAGTTAAATGCGTGTGGTCCCTATTGACATAAAACTTGAGATTTTTTTAATTTTAATTTTAAAATCAAAAAAGTTGACATAAAGTCTGCATCGACTGAAAGGGCTTAAAAAAATAAAAATAAAAATTTAAAAAAATCTAGGTTGTACGTGGCACAGAGACTTTAAACAAGTGTAGTCTTTTACTTTTCTTATTGCCAAGAAATACATTGATCACAATCTGATAAATTAACGCGCCAGGCATAAAGTAAATTGTAAGTTACATTTATGTGTTTTGAATAATAATTAATTTTTATTGAATTATTTATTTATTTCATAAGTTATATTCTTTAATATTTTTTAATTAATTTTGCTTAACTTTATTTTTTCGTTCATTAAAAAAAAAAAGAATTGCCTCCTCTGAACTAAAATTCTGGCTCTGCCATTGGTGCCATGTGAGACCCAAAAGTACGAAAACAACGTAATTGTTCTAATACCAATGTAAGAAAACATAGAAACATACTTCTAGGACCTTTTTAGTGGTTGTTTCACGTTAGCTTCCATTGTCACCATGCCTTTATGTTCAAACTATTTCTACTCGAGATGGTGTTTGCTATTAAAGCAAATAACACAGTTTCCACCGTCTAAGACCTTCTCATTGTCAGATCTCTAATGGTTTATAGACATAAAGTTATTGTTATAAAGTTTTTGTGCACATGTATAAATAAAATTAGACCCCGAATGACTTATTAGAACTTATTCATACAAAATTATACCATATAAATATTTTGTTTAGAAAGATTAATACATTGTAATACATTGAAGGAAATGTTAATATAATAACATAACCGCCGTGATTCATGCATTGTATCTCTCTAAATAAAACTAAAGCTTGAGTAGTTTTTAAATATGGTCATATTCAGTTTTAGTTACCCAAATGATTTTAAAGATGTGACATGTGCGCCAACTTGGAGAATGTTAGAATAAATCTTCTAAGGTGTCACACATGTCACATATATTATATGTATATAGCATATAATATTAATAGAATTCTCATTTAAATTAAACTTTTGGGTAATTAATATATTGATAACTACTAAAGGTGAAAGGTTATTTCATTTCACTAAAAGTTGTCTTCCTTGATGGAAGGAAGGAACGTAAGGTTAATTCGATAAAGGTCTTGGCCTATAAATAGGCCTGTTGTATCCATCAGTCACAACATGAACATGAGAAATGGATAGGCCAACTTATCTACCGCTCTCCAATATAGGGCTGTAAATAAACCAGTTCGTCCGACAGCCCGCTTGACACCCGCTTGGCTAAGCTCGGCCCGAACCCGAGCCCAGTACTGTAGTAACCTGCTTGTTACTGTTGAAACTCGCTCGATAAATAAGAGATACATACCTGACGCTCTCGACAAAACCCGATAGGGGCTCGCGAGGCTAACTCGTTTAACGCTCATATAAAGCCCAACTCGACTCGCTCGTCCGACTCGTTATATTATATATATAATTGGTTATATTATATGCATATTGATTATTGAATAATTGGTTCTCATGTTCCTGTTTTTTGCTTTGTTTTTTTCTCGAAAGTGTTCTTATAAAAATAAAATAAAATAATAATAATAATAATAATAATAATAATATAAATGTATAAGATCAATACTTAATCGTATGATCCAATGACAATTCAAATACTTAATCAATTATTCATATACAATGACAATGTGATTCATATAATATCAAATTAAGTAATTGGTATTTGATTCAACAATGTGTTACTTATAAGTTTATAATCACAATTGAAGTATTAATGTATTATCATTATAATTTACATGATTATATCAGGTGATCAATTGATCATTAAATCATGTGATTATATAATAACAAATTATACATATATAATATGTAGGGGTGTTAAGTGATAATACTTTGAAAATTGGAATCGTATATCACATAATCATTAATCATTATATAATCATATGGTATATCTGCATAAGTTATTGTGTTATTTAACCAATACATTATACTTATATATATTTTATTATTAGAAAACGTATATCACATGATTTTAGATCTAATATAATATTAATATGAATTGTGAGATAATATGATCATATAATTTAAGTATGTCTTCAAGAGGTAGCTCAATCGGCTGGGATCACGCCTAATGAAGCGGAGGTCATTAGTTCGAATCCCCCTCCCCCCCTTGTGCGACATGTCAAAAAAAAAAAAAAAAAAAAATTAAGTATAAGTGTATGACCGTTAGATCATAAGGAATTTAGGACTTAGAGTTTGAGCATTACCATTAGATTAAATTATTGATAATTAGTAACTAATGTGTTTCTTATAATTTATATATTATAATCACAATTTGCTGTAAGTGAAAACTTAACAATTTGAATTTAAATCATATGTCATGAATCGTGATCATGAGATCATATAATATAAGTATATAACAATTAACATTAACCCATATAATGATACAATCATATAAGTATATAAATGTTTACATATAAGATGCAATATATATTAATATTGACATTATATACTTGACTTTTGTTAAGCATTAGAGAAAACCTTTTATAAGGACCATCTGGATAATACCCCTTTTACAGCCCCCAATCAATAACGGACACATAAGCAAAAACATAAAAAGTACACAAAAATAAGTTGGACCAAAATACACTAGATTTTAAGTTGATAAAATCCCTAAAAGGTTAACCTTCCAGGCTTCCACCTCTAGGTTTTAGTTTTGAATCCAAAAACGAGTTTTGAGGCATTAAAAACGGGTTTTGAGGCGAGTCACGGCCGGCGGGGTTTGAGGCGTTCATCGCCAGTCAAACCCGTGGGTCTCGCCAGACCCACGCCGTTGGTCCGGCTACGGGTTTTTTTTTTCTCTGATTTGGTATGATTGTTCTCACTTTTATTTTTTGCATTTTTCTTAAATTGATGATGTGTCACATAATAATTAGAGGCTGCAAAATGGGTGTTTTCAGGATGGACATGATAGTAGGGGCCCTCCAAGCATTAACATTTTAACATATTAACTAAATAATACTATATGTAATATCATAATAGACTAGTAGTGTGTGTGACATAAAGCGTTTGACATTGTCATTTAAAAAACACTAAATTTAAAATAAGAAAAAAAATACGTGATTGAAAAAAACACAATTTTAAAAATCGCAATTATTAAAATTGAAATATCAAACTGACCGTAAATAATACTAAATAACATAATTTTTATTCATAATTCCTAAATTTTGAATTTTGAATTTTTGATTGAATTTAATCATAGCCGTCCAACTTAATTTAATTTAATCTCAATCGTTAGATTTGATCAAGGGAACCGCTCTCACCATCAGATGCACACAAAGGATTAATTCCAGGAGATGCTATAAATAGATCTCTTAAAAAAAAAAAAACCCCTAACTCTAACCTAAATTTCTTTGTTCTGCGTTTAGGGGTGTCAATGCGGGCGGTTAGAAAATCGTTTGCTAATCGTTAACCGCTAACTGCTTAAGTACTTAACCGTCTTAACCGCTATAACCGCCTAGCAGTTAGGGTTATTGGGTTTACCAACCGTAACCGCTAACCGCCTTTTGATATAATATATTTTTATAATAATATTTATACATATAACATAATCAATTGATTATTAAATCACAATTTTTTTTATTGAGATAATTAAATCACAATTTAAGTATTAATATATTATCACTATAATTTATATGATTATATCACATGATCAATTAATCATTAAATCATTTGATTATATAATAACAAATTATACATATATAATATGACATAACTCGTAAGTCATAAGTATGCAAGTTCATACTAATACAACAATTAAGTATCTAGAGACTAGTTCCAATGTATGTTATAAACTAATAAGTTCATATATGTTATAAATTATAATTATACATTATACGTATATGCAATTATGCATATTGAATAATATAAATGTATAAAATCAATACTTAATCATATAATTCAATGACAATTCAAATACTTATTAAAGTTAATCATGTTATTAATGTACAATGATAGTGTGATTCGTATAATATCAAATTAAGTAATTAACATTGGATTGAACAATGTGTTACTTATAACTACAATTGAAGTATTAATGTATTATCATTATAATTTATTTGATTATATAATAACAAATTATACATATATAATATGACATTATAACTCATAAGTTATGCAAGTTCATACTAATACAACAATTAAGTATCTAGAGACTTAATTCCAATGTATGTTATAAACTAACAAGTCCATATATGTTATAAATTATAATTATACATATATGCATATGAATAATATAAATGTATGAGATCAATACTTAATCATATGATTCAATGACAATTCAAATATTTTATTCAAGTTAATCATATTAAATTTTAATAGGTTATGATTTAATGATTTATATTTAAGGAATTTTTTTTTAAAGTAGAAGTAAATGTAAATTTGGGGTCAACATTTTTGATTTTTCAATGTGGGCTTTTATTTATTTTTTATTTTTTATAGCAATTTGGCCTAAGAAGACACTAAAAATACAAACAAAAAAAAAAAAAAAAAAAATACAAAAAAAAAAAAAAAAAAAAAAAAGAGGTAAAAATGTTAGAGTGATTAACAAAAAAAAAAATAAAAAATAAAAAAAAGCATAAAACGCCCAAAATTGATTATATATTTATCTTGAGAAAGCCCAAAAAACCCAAAAAAGTCCAAAAAAATCCCATAAAAAAAAGCATAAAACGCCCAATTTTGAAAAGAGGTTATAACGGGCGGTTACATGTATTAGTTACCACTAACCGGCGATCAGTTTCTAACCATGCGATTATCTGCCGACTGCTGCCCCTCTCTCTCAGGCGCTCTCGATTTCGATTCTCTGTGCTTTCGCGCCTCGCCTCTGTGGCTCTGCCGCTCTGTGCTCTCCTCGCCTCTCACGGTCTGTTTCGCCTCTCACGGTCTGTCTCGCCTCTCAGTGAAGGTCTGTTTGGTTTTCTTTTGTTTTGTTTAGATTCAGAGCGTCTCACGGTTTTCTCGCCTCACAGATTCTTTTGTTTTGTTTTGTTTTCAGCCCGTCTTGTTTAGATTGAGAGGCTGCCCACCGCTTTTCACCCGTTCGAGTCTGCCCTGGACGCTCTCAACCAGTGTAACGAAGTCTCCGAAGGTGAGCTTTGTTCAAAACTACAATACCTTCTTGTTTGGCTCTTGTTTTCTTGTAGCAAGCCAAGCAAGGTAAGTGGCATTTGATTTTGGTTTTAAACTTAAGTGGGATATATGGCTGTTGATTTTGATTTTGGTGTATTATTGTTGATTTTGGTATTCTGATTTTATAAATGGGTTCTTAGATTGATTTGGTTGGAGTTGTATCGATTGGGTTGTTTATGAATATAAAGAAATTTTACTGATTCGAGGATTTGATTTTGGTGTATTATTGCTGATTTTGGTATTCTGATTTTATAAATGGGTTCTTAGATTGATTTGTTAGGAGTTGTATTGATTATAACATAGCTTACATCAATTCTGTTAACCTTTTTTTATTTTTTATTTTTCTCTCTAATTGAATTTCAATGGCAGTATGTGTTTTGCATTTTCTTGATAATCAGATTACCTGTTTTGACTACTCTGCAAATTTTCTTGATAATCAGATTACCTGTTTTGACTACTCTGCAAATTTTCTTGATAATCAGATTACCTGACTATGTTCTTGTATTTGTATTAAGCTGTTCGATGTTTGTATCAAATTAAGCTGTCGATGTTACTTTGATAGCTGTTGCTTTAGCCTTTTGAAAATTCTTTTTTTATTCTTTCTCCAGATTGGGCAGAGCCGCAGAAGTGATGCTTTTGCAACAGAATTTGACCTTGAAGCAGAAGAGTATGTTCCACTTCCTAAAGGAGAGGTTCACAAAAAGGAGATAGTTCAGGTCTGTTTTTCTTCAACTGCTGATTCTTTGAGTGTGTTGTATGTTCCTTAAAGTCATAGATGTGACACTAATTCATAATACTAGTATTGGACATTTCCTGACTCTGTTCCATACCAGATCAAGACTGTTGTGGCTAAGTAAGTTGAGCTTCTAAATGGATTGGTAACTGCTGGCCTGTCCTAAGTGGTAAAGGCGAGGGGTGGATTTGGGTTAGTCCATCTTTTATTTTCGAAGTAATAGATAAAATTATTCTAATTGTGCCTGTCTTCATCCCATTCTGATGTATTACAGATGAAATCTTCTATTGTAGTTCGAAATTACATTTCTATCTAGCTTTGAAGTTAGTTTTTATGGTTTTCTTAATGACAGGTTGTTAACTGGTATATTGATGAAGGTGTAGCGGAGCTTGTCCCTGGAGTTCTGTTTATTGATGAGGTTCTTTTCTGTATAATGCCCTTTCTATGTTTTAAATATTTCATGATTGCCTTTTGTTTGTTTATTTGTTTTATCTAATTTTAATCATGATTTGCAGGTAAATATGCTGGAGATGGACTGCTTTTCATACATGAATCGTGCTTTAGAGAGCTCCCTATCTCCAATAGTTGGACAATTTGTTTTTTTTTTTTGTTTTTGTTTTTGTTTTTTTTTTTGTGTGTGTTTTATTCAGTTATTTGGTTATCTTTAGAATGTTTTTGAGATTTTTGTTGGACAATTTATTTAGAAAAGTTGGACAATTTGTTTTGGTTTTGTTTTGTTTTGTGTTTTATTTTGTTATTTGGTATCTTTATAATTGTATTTATATATTGTAACCTTTATATTACTTATCAAAAAAAATTGTAACCTTTATATCTAAATTTCTAATAGATTGTAAACAAGCCTTAAGTGAGCCGAGCTGCCCACTTAAGGCTTGACAAGCTTTTTAATGGAGCTCGGGCTCAAGCTTGACTCAAAACCAATTGAAGAATTTTGGTCGAGCTCGGGCCAAGCGGAGCCCGGCATAGTGTATTTGGCAACCTTTGAGCTCGAGCCGAGTTAGG
>NC_081547.1:20809722-20826674 GCF_901000735.1 Corylus avellana
CATACTAATACAACAATTAAGTATCTAGAGACTTAGTTCCAATGTATGTTATAAACTTATAAGTCTATATATGTTATAAATTATAATTATACATATATGTATATGAATAATATAAATGTATAAGATCAATACTTAATCATATGATTCAATGACAATTCAAATACTTTATTCAAGTTAATCATATTAAATTTTAATAGGTTATGATTTAATGATTTATATTTAAGGAATTTTTTTTTTAAAGTAGAAGTAAATGTAAATTTGGGGTCAACATTTTTTATTTTTCAATGTGAGCTTTTTTTATTTATTTTTATTTTTTTATATAGCAATTTGGCCTAAAAAAAAAAAAAAAGAGGTAAAAATGTTAGAGTGATTAAAAAAAAAAAAAAGCCTAAAACTGAAAATTGATTATATATTTATCTTGGGAAAGCCCAAAAAACCCAATAAAAACCCAAAAAAAGTCCAAAAAAATCCCATAAAAAAAAAAAAAGCATAAAACGCCCAATTTTGAAAAGAGGTTATAACGGGCGGTTACATGTATTACTTACCACTAACCGGCGATCAGTTTCTAACCATGCGATTATCTGCCGACTGCTGCCCCTCTCTCTCAGACACTCTCGACTTCGATTCTCTGTGCTTTCGCGCCTCGCCTCTGTGGCTCTGCCGCTCTGTGCTCTCCTCGCCTCTCACGGTCTGTTTCGCCTCTCACGGTCTGTCTCGCCTCTCAGTGAAGGTCTGTTTGGTTTTCTTTTGTTTTGTTTAGATTCAGAGGCTCTCACGGTTTTCCCGCCTCACAGATTCTTTTGTTTTGTTTTGTTTTCAGCCCGTCTTGTTTAGATTGAGAGGCTGCCCAACGCTTTTCACCCGTTCGAGTCTGCCCTGGACGCTCTCAACCAGTGTAACGAAGTCTCCGAAGGTGAGCTTTGTTCAAAACTACAATACCTTCTTGTTTGGCTCTTGTTTTCTTGTAGCAAGCCAAGCAAGGTAAGTGGCATTTGATTTTGGTTTTAAACTTAAGTGGGATATATGGCTGTTGATTTTGATTTTGGTGTATTATTGTTGATTTTGGTATTCTGATTTTATAAATGGGTTCTTAGATTGATTTGGTTGGAGTTGTATCGATTGGGTTGTTTATGAATATAAAGAAATTTTACTGATTCGAGGATTTGATTTTGGTGTATTATTGCTGATTTTGGTATTCTGATTTTATAAATGGGTTCTTAGATTGATTTGTTAGGAGTTGTATTGATTATAACATAGCTTACATCAATTCTGTTAACCTTTTTTTATTTTTTATTTTTCTCTCTAATTGAATTTCAATGGCAGTATGTGTTTTGCATTTTCTTGATAATCAGATTACCTGTTTTGACTACTCTGCAAATTTTCTTGATAATCAGATTACCTGTTTTGACTACTCTGCAAATTTTCTTGATAATCAGATTACCTGACTATGTTCTTGTATTTGTATTAAGCTGTTCGATGTTTGTATCAAATTAAGCTGTCGATGTTACTTTGATAGCTGTTGCTTTAGCCTTTTGAAAATTCTTTTTTTATTCTTTCTCCAGATTGGGCAGAGCCGCAGAAGTGATGCTTTTGCAACAGAATTTGACCTTGAAGCAGAAGAGTATGTTCCACTTCCTAAAGGAGAGGTTCACAAAAAGGAGATAGTTCAGGTCTGTTTTTCTTCAACTGCTGATTCTTTGAGTGTGTTGTATGTTCCTTAAAGTCATAGATGTGACACTAATTCATAATACTAGTATTGGACATTTCCTGACTCTGTTCCATACCAGATCAAGACTGTTGTGGCTAAGTAAGTTGAGCTTCTAAATGGATTGGTAACTGCTGGCCTGTCCTAAGTGGTAAAGGCGAGGGGTGGATTTGGGTTAGTCCATCTTTTATTTTCGAAGTAATAGATAAAATTATTCTAATTGTGCCTGTCTTCATCCCATTCTGATGTATTACAGATGAAATCTTCTATTGTAGTTCGAAATTACATTTCTATCTAGCTTTGAAGTTAGTTTTTATGGTTTTCTTAATGACAGGTTGTTAACTGGTATATTGATGAAGGTGTAGCGGAGCTTGTCCCTGGAGTTCTGTTTATTGATGAGGTTCTTTTCTGTATAATGCCCTTTCTATGTTTTAAATATTTCATGATTGCCTTTTGTTTGTTTATTTGTTTTATCTAATTTTAATCATGATTTGCAGGTAAATATGCTGGAGATGGACTGCTTTTCATACATGAATCGTGCTTTAGAGAGCTCCCTATCTCCAATAGTTGGACAATTTGTTTTTTTTTTTTGTTTTTGTTTTTGTTTTTTTTTTTGTGTGTGTTTTATTCAGTTATTTGGTTATCTTTAGAATGTTTTTGAGATTTTTGTTGGACAATTTATTTAGAAAAGTTGGACAATTTGTTTTGGTTTTGTTTTGTTTTGTGTTTTATTTTGTTATTTGGTATCTTTATAATTGTATTTATATATTGTAACCTTTATATTACTTATCAAAAAAAATTGTAACCTTTATATCTAAATTTCTAATAGATTGTAAACAAGCCTTAAGTGAGCCGAGCTGCCCACTTAAGGCTTGACAAGCTTTTTAATGGAGCTCGGGCTCAAGCTTGACTCAAAACCAATTGAAGAATTTTGGTCGAGCTCGGGCCAAGCGGAGCCCGGCATAGTGTATTTGGCAACCTTTGAGCTCGAGCCGAGTTAGGGGTTGTGCCTGACGAGCCGAGTTCGGATAGGGGGTTTGAAGCCCGGCTCGAACTTGAACTCGGCTCGTTTAGTAAACAGTTTAAATGAGCCGAGTTCGGCATGCCCAAAGCCTGGCTTGCTCGACTCGATTACAACCTTACTTCAATATATTGTGAGGGTTCTAGAATTGTAAATTGAGAGTTTTAGGATTACAAATTCGACAAATGTTCAAGTCTGTATTTATGGATTATTCAATTCAAGTGCTTAAGCAACAATGGCCAGAGGTCAATATTTTTATTTTATGTTTATATGCTGAATATTCTCCCAAATTCTTACAATCTTACATTTCTCTCTCTCTCTCTCTCAATGGGTCTCTTCTTTTTTAAGGTTTTCTAGGTTTCCATCTTTCTGTGTTAGAAAAGTGGTATTAGAGCAAATTGTCCATTTTTTTCATTTTATGATTGTTTTTGAACTTGATGAATGATTTTTCGTAGATACCCAATTCAAAGAGATGGAACTTGAGGAAGTAGACTATCTTGTTGCCCTGAGACAATTATATGGGCTTCTTCAAAACAAAAGCTCAGAAAATGTAGGCTTTCTTATCTTGAAATCATCCGTTTTCTTTGGCTTACCATGTCTTCTTGTTGAAATTAATTGATTCTTAATTCAATATGTTCTTCCCCAGGAATTTTGGCGTTGTTTTCTATACATTTGAGGCATTTTGAATTGTACCTGCTTTTGTGCATTTGTGATTTCACTGTATACACTTGTGCCTGAACTTTGATGGCATTTCTCTGATCTTATCATCCTTTTATTCTACTTAATAATGCGGGGTGGGCTTGTTATTATTGTAGTTAGCAAATTAAGAAACATTCATTGCTTTCTTGGTATCCAATTTAATCTTTACATGACCTTTTGTTGGCAAACAGTTAAGTGAGAATGCACGACTCTTGTTAAAAGATATGCTTGAGAATGCTACACAAATGGTTTTCGGGAGTCGATCAAAGGTACATTTTACTATTCAACCATGTGAATGCAATGTCTTATTCTTTGTTTCCAGAGCATAAGGACTGGCAATCTTGTCTAAACATTAACAAAGTATTCCTCAAAAATTGTTCTTATTTGATGATTGTTGTCTGATTAAATTTCTCATGCTAGCATCGTCAGATTATAGCAGCACAATCAGGTGCCTCTACCACACCCTGCCCATCTCTTACAGAGCCACCTAAGGCTGTGCCAATGTTAAATCCTCCTGTTTCACCAGCTATGTTAAGAGCTTTTCCCAGCATTGCTCAAAGCTCCAGCAAAGCGTCGAAATGTCAAGCAATCACTTCACAGAGGGATGAGCGGCCACCCTTGAAACCAATAGTAATTGAAGGCTCAGTTTCAAAGCTTTCTAACAACAGAATCTCTTCAAACAAACTTCATCACACAAGGAAACCATGTCAGTTTTGTGAGCAAACTGGTATGAAGCTACAGAAATCAGACAAAGAGATAAAAATATCAGGCAAAAAGCCGACAATTAACAAAGGACACAATCAGTTAAGCCCTTTTTGTTGTGTGAATGCGCAAGCAAAAGGATGGCGACATGTGGAAGAGAAGGGTGTTGAGTCAGTGGTGACTAGTATTGAAAATCCAATTGAGAAGCAGAAAAGTATCCAGGTACTCAAACGTAATCCAAGCATTGTTAGTTCCTCAATCTGTTTGGCAAATGGGGATAGTGAGGCAGGAGTTGGATACAATTCCTCCAATGGGATGGAGAAAAAACCAGGAGAGACCCGTGAGTTTTCAAAGGATGTCAGTAATGCAGTCAAACGAATTGAATCTCACATTTCAGCTTTGCAACCTTGTTCTCAGATTCCACATTCTACAAAGACCAGTGCAGGAGTAGATGGGATAGCCGCTAAGTCGGTTACTCCTTCGATTACAAGGAGTTACGATGGTGAGCCTGTTTTTTTTGGTGGCCTCCATAGGGAATATGATTGGCGTTGCCAAGAGGCCTATGGAAGAGCAAGTGGGGATTATTATGTTCACGGGCTCAGGGTCCCTATGGATCAGGATGGCCTTGCCAAGAGGCCTTGGATGACGATGAGTCAGCTCTCCAAAGAGAATCCACTGGAGAATCAGACGTCCATGCCACCCCAGTCACCTGCTGAGCCTGGTGGTCACAAGTCGAGTAGAAAGAAAAAGCTGCCAGTACTTCAGATGCCAATCAAACCAACTCTGCTATATCACAAGCCTAGTAGTGAGAACAGAACTGAAGCAAAGAGAAAGCTTTTACCACTTCGTCATGGCGGTGGCTCTTCAGGGTCATACTTATCCTCTCCTACTCATCGACAAAGGATCACCAGCAGTAGTAGTTCATTGTCAAGTCAGACAGACACTACAAGCACGACACATGAAAGTAGCCTAGTGGAGAGTAGCAGTAACACTCCATATTCTATACTGAGCCACTCTAGGGAGAGAGTGGGTGCTACCCCAAGAGACAGATCCGGCCATCAAAGGAACCCTGAGAAAGTGACCGGACGGTTGAGGAGATTCAAGAACAAGCTAGGACTCATCTTTCACCACCACCATCACCACCACCACCACCATCATCATCACAACCGTGATGGTGATCGTGGTAATTCCCATTCTATGTGGAAGCCCTTGCAGAAGATGTTTCACCATACTAACGCACATGTGGTCCACGAGAAGATGAAAAAATCGATAGTCGCTAATGTGCCACGCAAGAACCATGTTGGACATTTTAACACGCTGGTGGGAGGGTTGTTGAAGCATGTAGGGCGTCCAAAGATACGGAAGAGGATCGGACGTGTTGGTAATAAGAAGGTGGCAAAGAAGTTGAAGTGGTGGCAGATGTTTCGACGCCACGGTGGAGTGAAGCTGCCCAAAAGGAGGCGTGTTAAAGTAGGGTTTATGAGGCAAAAACCGCAGCTAAAGATGAGTTAAGAACAAAGTCTCCAAAGCCTCAAAGATTCCGATGGCTTCCTGTGAGTCTCTCTCTCTCTCTCTCTGTGTCAAATCCCAAATGACAATAGTTTTACTTGTATAATTGGTTTCGCTTGTTATATCTGACTATTCATTTCATCATCTTTGCATTTGGGAACATGGGTATTTGATCAACCAACCTTTTGTTATATTTGAAAGATTCGGTTGTTGGGTTTCTGGGTTTTGTTAATTTATTGAAATTATTGGCAGTGGAACTCAAAGTAGGATAGCCATGCACAAGTAAGCGTGTATCAAATGTTGTTGTACTGTCGCTGTGGACCCAGATTCTTAAATTAAGTTCTTGTAGGTCCTTTGGTTTGAATTGTTTATACTGAACTTTGGTTGATTATGGTCATCACCCTCTTAAATTTCTAATCTTTTTCTTCTTGTTTTTGTTAAGAATTGTAGACTGAGGGGATTGAATTTATTTATTTTTTGTGGTTGGGGTGGATGATTTGCATAAATAGAATGCATGAAGGACTAGCGCATGATTTAGTGAATGATACCAATGTGATTTTACTTCGTGTACCTGCAGTGTAAGTGCAGAATCTCTTTTCTTGGTTTGAGACTTTGAGCTGCAAATTTGTTGTAAAATCTTTTACAGATTTGGAAACTATACTGAAGAGGTAGAGTGGCATAGGGTTAGAGTAATCAAGGGATAAATAGAATTCAGTACAATGAAGGACAAATGTTGATATAGGTTTCTTTGATATCTAAGTGTGGATTAGCTAGTCATCTTTAGTTGTTGAAATTGAGATAGATACTGGGGAGAAAACAAACAAACAAAGAAGGAGAACAGTAGAAAAGAACTGTGTGACCGCATAGTTAGACTGAAGAAGTAGTGACATATTAATTATCAAATATTCACTAATTCCAAAAGAGATTCAACCACATTCAATTTATTACTTGTATAACAAGTAACAAACAACCACATAGAATTTTGATATTTCAGTTACTTATCAAAACGACAAATCTATTACTTGTGTAACAGTTAATTTGCCTGTTAACAACCTGATGTAGACCATTTTAAGTTTAGCAATCCTTAAATGACTATATATATATATATATATATATATATATATATACAGTTAAGGCTCAAAAGTCCTTGTCTTGTAATAGCTTGATATTGTTGTGGTGCATGATTGAATCATAACAAATATGTGGTATGTGCAGTCCATGTTTTGGCTTCAAGTCCCATTGTATATGTGTAGATAGAGGTGCTACTATGACTACTTACATTGAATGCTCCACTTGTAATTTTTTTTCCTATGGTTTATAAGGGCAGTGCAGGATTGGGAACTAGAAGCATTGTGTCTCTGTCATTTACTTATTTTACTGTGTGAAAATCTATAGTGATTGGTTGCATAGGATGGTATGATCTGTTTTAAAGAGGTGGAAGTTTGAGGTTAAAGCTTACTATCAAGTATTTGGGGTATTTGGGTTGGGGGAATTTGGCATTAGCTTCCCTTGCAAAAGCATTTGGCACGCGAAAGTATCGCATAAAGTGGCCTTTCTCTATTGGTGACTGGCTTTGGTGAAAATCCTCAACGTGGATGATCTTACAAAGTGTGGAATGACTATTAGATTGGTGCTACCTCTGTATAGTTAATGGGGCAGAAAAGGGACCATCTATTTCAACATTGCTCGATAGGTAGGGAATTTGGCCCCTTTTTTGTCATTGTTTGGACTGCGGTATATGCTTAAGATCTTTGTGGAGATGCTGGCATGTTGCAAAGGATGCTGTAGTAGTGTGATTTGGAATGTGGTTTCCTTATTCCTTCTGTGGTGCATCTGAAGAGAACGAAATGCTTGAACTTTTTAGACAAGGTTGACTTTTCTGCGACTATGTTGGAGCTCAAGTTCCTATGATCACTTTTCACTTGGCTGGCGGCATCTAGTTGTTTCTCTTTTCTTCTAATCTGCAACTTTTGGACTTGTTTAACTTTAGGAGTTAATTTTGCTTTTCTTTTTATATTATAAGTGTTTCTCTTATATACCCACCGGGTAGTAATGTTGCCTCTTCTTCCCTTTCTTAATACACTCATTTATCTATACAAAAACAGTGTCATCTCTACTGGAAAGCTCAACTCTGGTGAGAGTGAGGTGCATGTCCAATAATACCATTACGTTGAGAAGTGTAATGAATAAATCCTTCAGGATTCTAGCACACAAAGACAATCCCTCTTTTCCTTGGAAGAGTATTTGGCGGACCAAGGCTCCCTCAAAAGTGGCATTCTTTGTTTGGTTGGTGGCTCATGGTTAATTGGTGTTGTCTATGCAGCTCAATGGAGAATCTGTTGATCATCTTCTTCTCCATTGTGAGGTTGCTTGTTCATTATGGAACGCTATCTTTAGTCGCTTTGGTCTTTCCTAAGTTATGCCTAACAGTGTGAAGGATTTGTTCACATGTTGGTGGTCAGGGATAGCTCTCGGAGTGTGGTCGTTTGGAAGATGGTGCCCCTATGCATCATCTGGTGTCTATGGAGGCAAAGAAATGATAGGAGCTTCGAGAATCTAGAGAGGACATTAGAGGAGCTCAATCCCTTTTTCTTTTTTTTCCCTCTTTGCTTGGACAGTTGTTTATTTAGCTTTTCTGATTTCCTTGTTCTCTTTTCTCTTTCTTTCTAGGCGTTTTCTTGTATACTCCCTATGTACTAGGGTTGCTCTCCCTTGCGCTTTTTATATATACAACATTACTTATCAAAAGTTTACTTCCTGTTGCCATTGATGGATGAGTAAAAATTGTCACATTCTACATGTTGCATGACTTGGAAACATTAAATTTCACAAGTCTTTTTGTTTTTGTTTTTCCTTCTTCCTAGTTTGACCACTCAATGTTGGCCAATTCATGTTGGTGATGCATGCTGTATGGTGTAGTTCCCGGTGTGGCTTAACCTTCAATCTCAATTTCCTTAAAGCTTTCTGAGATCATTTTATGGATCCATTCTTCTAACATTGCTAGTGTACAACTCCAACATCTACCACCAACAGATATGGCTCATCCTACAATACTAACCCTTCTTTTCCTTTATGATATAATGCTTATCAATTGCTTCATAGCTGCAACATTTCAGCAAACAATGTTTGCTTCATCCATATTGTCCAGTATGGGATCATCATCCATATCAATCACTTCATTTTGAAGTGCAGATTGCCTTGCACTTGTGCAGATACAAAGTAGAAAACAATGTCTAATTTTCTCTGTTAGCTTGATATGATGTGGGATTATTGTATATTCGACTCTAAAATGAAGTGCTATCATAGGCAGTGAATCGTTTAAAGGATGAGTAAGAATCTTTAATACAGGATTTCAAATGGAATTACTGTTGGGAATGTTGAATAACTTCAATCATGGTATGCTAACGAATTATGGGATGGGTAAGGAATTGATAAAGGAGGCTATTGAAAAAGAACCATAGTTTTATAAGATTTGTTCAAAGCATGGTTTTAGCATTTAAAATTGCCAGGAAATGTTTAGAGAGGAGAAAAGAATGACAGACCATAGAACCTTAATGACAATGAATTGTTGCCCTCAAATCAAAATACTTTAAATGGAATAGTGGCATAAAACTAGTGTTAGTTGTAACTTGATACAGTAGTGTGAGTAGTAATCATTCAAGTTACTTGCCTCAATATTTATCACGTAGCTTGAACATTTCCTCCTTTGAATATAAGTGCTGTTAATAATCGACTCTAACATAATCCAAAAGCTACCATAGGCACTTTCTGCCGGACCAAAAATGCTACTTCTTCTGCTTTGGACTCAACCCTAAATTTAGTAGCCATTTATTTCTGCCACTAGTTGGTAGCGACAGCTTGACTTGTCCTATAGTGGAAGCAGTAACAATCCTCAGTAGCCTAGTCTATATCCTGTTGTATACACTTAAGTTATGATCATTGCAACTTAGTGGTATAGAGTGAAGAAATGCCCTCCAATTTGCAATAGGGTGGAATTTGTGTCCAGCTTCACAATGAAGTCATCTATTAAATTTATAGAGCACGGGACCATCTCATGACCTTTGTTTTACTTAGTTAAATGTCCATTTTGTTGACTTAAAACATTTGCATTTATTGATTGATCATTATAGTCCTTGCGTAGAAACCTCTGGACCATTGCCATGTCTTGTGGCTTTGTTTTTTGAACTTTCGCATGATACTTATTCTTGCTAGAATGTGGATAAATGTGTACATCACTTGCATGTTATATCATTCTCAAGTATGCATGAATAAACGTGCCAAGAGTGCTTAAAAAATAAGGAAATTCTTTTTAGATATTGTACTCTATTTAATTGTGATGTGGTTCTTATTTCAGGTAGCTTGGGAACATTAAATGTTGGAATTTCAAACTTGGGGCTTTGGTAGAGCAAGAATTTGTATTCTAAAACAGTTTGGCATAAGAACTTGGGCAGGACAGAGAACACAACAATTTGCAGGGTTAACATTACGAGTTTCACGACAGCCAGAGAAAGCACAAACTGTACATGGTCGTCCATCTTTAGAAACCAAGTGTAAGCATTCTTTGTTAATTAATTTGCTTAATTCTTTGTTAACATAATGGAATCCGCTTAATTCGTCAGTATTGGTGTAATTTTTCATTGAGATATTATATATTTTGAGTGATTATATAGAGTAACGGGAAGGGACTCAATTGTAGTGAAGTTTTCTCATTATATAGACGCTTGAGCAATTGGATTATTCTTGAAATTTTCCGTTAATCAAATAGTGCACTTTAGATAGATATTCACCACATAAAAATGAAGTTATTTCAACTTTGAACGACCCCATCTCTCTTTTCCTTCAGGAGCAGACATATATATACACCATATATACATAATCCCAGCATTAAATAAAGTTGTTGGACCATGCAATTTTTAAAGGGACAAAGTTATTGAGTATAAATTAACTAGACTACTAAATGAAGTTTAAATCCACATCATATAGTGCTTGATGACAAACCTGAAAGTAATCAATGTAAATTACTTTTGAGTGTAAAAATCATTTTTAAATTTTAGACGAGTTAATTTATATATTTCACGTTAATTGTGATTTTTACTATCACGTAAAAAGGTTAATAAGCAGTTGAACGTACATTAAACATTTCACTAAATATATATTTAAATGAGGTAATTAAGTGATCAAGACATGAAAATGACATACTTACAAGTAAACATTTCACTAAAAATACATGGCTTCTTAAAAATTAGGGTTAAATACCTTATTTCTCTCTAGAGTTTCAGCACTTTATTTTTTGACCCTTAAGGTTTCATTTGGATCAGAGGAGGTACCTGTGATTTTGATACAGACAAAAATGGTAGCCCCGTTAAAATTCCGTTCAAAACTTAACAGAACGCCACGTCAACACCAATTAAATAATTGAGTTTAGTTTCGTGTTCACGAGCGGCTCATTTAATAATCAAGTTGAGCACAAGGTAGCTGAGCCGGAGCAAGCTCACAGATAGTAATTAATATGCATTTTAATTACTAAATTAAAATGCATTTAGTTTAGTAATTAAGTAATTGCCTATTGGTGACGTGCCACAGTGGAACGTGACCACTATGGTGACGTGTCATAATGACACGTCAACAATTGTTGACATGCCACATGGGCACGTCACCATACTTGTGACCTGTTATAATGACACGTCACCAAAGTGGTGACATGCCACTATGAAACGTCACCAATTGGTGACGTGCAATTATACACACGTCACAAAATTATATTAATTTCAATTTTTTTATTTGATTTTTTCCTTTTCTGAAATTTATTTATTTATTTTTTAATTGGTGACGTGCTAATATCTGGCACGTCACTAATTAGTGACGGGTCAAAGTTCACATGTCACTAGGGAGTGACATGTGAACTTCGACACATTACTAAAATACATAGTGACATGTGATAAAGGAAAATGCTAGAATGCAATCATTTCCCCACATTTGGCCTATCAAAAGCTAATGTAACAGGCTACTTTTATTATTTTATTATTAAAAAATTTTTAATTTTTAAATCAAAATTAAAACAATAAAAAATTAAAAAGAAGTTGCAAGGGGTGGCTAGCCACCCCAGTTCTGGCTAGGGGTGGCTTCGGCCACCCAAGACTGGTCTGGGGTGGCCACCTGTAGCCAGAACGGGGGTGGCTGGCCACCCCCTATCCCTTGCAATCTCTTTTTAGTTTCTTATTGTTTTAATTTTGATTTAAAAATTAAAAGATTTTTAATAATAAAATAATAAAAGTGGCCTATCACATTAGCTTTTGATGGGCCAAATGTGGGGAAATGATTTCATTCTAGCATTCCCCTATGATAAATCGACACGTCGTCAATTGGTGACATGTGAAAAAACCTACACGGTAGACATGTCACTAAATTCTCTCTTTTTTTTTTTTTTTTTTTTTTTGTAGTGATAAGATGGCTTACATCTAAAATGTCATGAGACGTTTGGTTTAATTTTATTTTTATTTAAAGGAATTCTTACGTTTGACATATCATCAAAAGAAAGGTAGAGGAAGGAAGAGGGAAGAAGATGGCTCTATTTCATTTTTGTCAAAAATACACAGTTTAAATAAAGCTCAAAACACATCGTTTTGAAATTTGAAAAAATACGGTTAAATGCGTGCGGTCCCGATTGACATGAAATTTTTATTTTTTATTTTTTTATTTTTAATTAAAACTTGATATAAAGTCTGCATCGAATTTACTAGTCACAGCACACAATTTGTAGGCACGAAGCCGCTGGAGTAAGGCAAGAAAAAACCCTAGCTCCTTAGGGAGCGCCGCACAGGTCCTCTCGTCGGGGGAGGAGGGATGGGCTTGCTTCCTCCCTTTCCCCCCCCTCCCCCCCTGCCTGTGCAGGTTTTGTTTCCCATTCTCCGCCTCTTTAGGGGTTTTCATAGCGCCTTGCTTCCGGTCCTAGTAGCTGTTGAGGCCCCCCTCGGGGGGCCGCCTTTTCCCCATGCTCCGGTCTCCTTGTGGGGTTCAGATCCGGTTTGCCTCAAGCTTGATCTTGATTCTCTCAAGCTTGGCCGCCACTTCCCCTCCGATGCTGCTCATGGTTGTTGGTTTTGTTTTTTGTTTCCTTGTTTTGTTTCTGTTTGTCTTGATCTTCCCTGTATTATGTTTTGGTTTTCCGTGTAGTTTTTGTTCTTGTTTTATTTGCTTGTAATAAAGCCTTGTTCTCTTGTTGATCTGTGGGGTATTTGTTGTTAGTTCAAACCCTTGGTTGTGGACGAAAATTGTATCCTGGCTTTCAGGTCGAGGAGGATGAGTGTAGGCAATGACGTTTTATGTGCACAGAGCTGAGGAATAAACGTTACTTATGCATTGGATTGTGTTTGCTTGGAGCAGATCTGTTATTTCATTTGAAGATTAGTCATAAGTTAGCGAAAGTTGAAATCATGGATAGGTCTTAAATGATAGAATGTTATGTATGTGTTCATGATGTTGTAACCTTGTAGCTTCGGCTATGATTTGCATTCTCTGAGCTTTGTGCTCTTGTGATGTACGAGCTATATTCTCGTGATCGTTTTTATTAATGAGATTGAAATGATTTTCCCTTTCAAAAAATTCTGCATCGACTGAAAGGGCTTAAGAAAAATCCCAAGTTGTACGTGGTGCAGCCTTTAAACAAGGGGCATAGTTTTCCTCCAAACTGGATTGGAGGAATTTCCTTCAACTTAGTCTAAAAAAGCGACATGTATCCGTTGAAAATGTGAAAAGCATATGCCTTTTTAATAGCAGGGACAAAGTTGAAATAAATCTTATTAAAAATTCATGTGCACCTCACATGTTATTAAAAAAATGGACATATGTTGCTTTTATAAACTAGCTTGAAGGAAATTCCTCCAACCCAATTTGGAGGAAAACTTTGTCCTTAAACAAGTGTAGTCTTCGAATTACTTCTCTCATTGCCAAGAAATACATTGATCACAATTGAATAAATTAACACGCTAGGCATGACAAAATAAATTGGAAGTTACATTTTTATGTTTTGAATAATAGTTAAAATTTGGTTGAATTATTTATTTATTTCATTAGTAATATTCTTTAATATTTTTAATTAATTTTGCTTAACTTTATTTTTTTCATTCATTAAAAAAAAAAAAAAAAAAAAAAAAATTGCCCTCTCTGAACAAAAATCCGAACTCCGCCACTGGTGCTATGTGAGATCCGAAAATACGAAAACAACGTAATTGTTCTAATACCAATGTAAGAAAACATAGAAACATATACTTCTAGGACCTTTATAATGGTTGTTTCACGTTAGTTTCCATTGTCACCATGGCTTCACGATCAAGCTGTTTCTACTCGTGGTGGTGTTTGCTACTAGAGCAAATCACACATTTTCCACCGTCTAAAATCCTCCCATTGCCAAGAACATGGGATGAGAGAGGTAATTTCTCATATTTTTTCACACCCCAAAAACAGCCTGTGTGCGTATGGCATTTTTATACACTACTATTTAGTATGTAATTGTTAATGTCACTCAAAAAATGAGGTAGCTTTTAAAATTACCATTATTGATCAAAATTCAATAATGATCAATCACGAGAGTGATACAAGAGTAACTTCTAGTATTACTCTACTTGGGCTGCCCACTGATGGTTCAAAATGTTCTCATCGATCAGTATTCCAAAAATATTCATTAATGGTTCAAATCTATATATATATAATCCCAGAACATTTTCATAATTAATTAACTCCTTAAACGTCCTCCATTTACTTTCCGCATGTGTACGTACAATAATTTATCACTATATATATAAATCCAAGTTCTGAAACAATTATATATCTGCCAAACTCTCCCCTTTCGCGTCTTCTACCTGCAGGTCCTGGTAGGGGTAAGTAGAAAGTGAAAAGGTATGCCACCTATCTTCTCCATTGATAGAAGTTGAGAACTTTGATTAGAAGTTTTTGGGACCTACAAAAAATTTCATATGATACAAATTGTTCACAACTATAATTTTTTATTATTAATTTCAGGTATATACGTGACGGTTTTCATCATTATTATTAGCTCAAATTGTGATCAAAATTAAACCCAACTCACAAAACACTTACACTAACAATGAAAGAAAGAAAGAAAGAAAGAACAATTCATAAAAGCAAATATGCATATATCCATTCATAAACGTTTAATTAGGCTTTTACTATCAAGGACGGCAGTTGAATGGCCTTAAGGCAATCTCCATGTGGTTAGATAAGTACTGGGACATGAGTTCAACTCTCGCAATTGGAGTCCTCATAGTAGATTAATGTAAACTATCTGAAGTTTCATTGAAATTTTGATGGCATCTAGTTAGGCTATGACTCAACCGAGCTTTTTATTGTTTTCTAGCTCTAACGTCTGAATATTTTTTTGCCAAATTATGACTTAATTTGTTGTAAAATCAGATGGATGTAACACAAATTCGAAACACATGCGGAGTTGATGTAATGTGGAAACCATATCGGATTTGTAATGATGGACAAGCAACTGTAATGGATCAAAATCTTACGATACGAATTTCACATACTGCGGAGGTGTCCATAACCTATGACAAGTCAATTGATGAAGTTCATGTTCATCCTGCAGCGAGTGCAGAAGCCACTAGGGTTTCAAAAATCCCTCGTTCGCTTATACAAGAATCTCATGAAATTGATCTGATGGATGTATTTGAAGGAAAGGTTGTGACTTTCTCCAAATCAAGAGGATTGCTTGGCATGATGAGGTTAATTTTTTCATTGAATCAAAAAATCACTTCTTCTTTTTTATTTGATATATATATATATATATATATATATATATATATATATATATATATATATATTAAATTTTAAATTTTAAATTTTATTTTTACAACTTGATAGTCTTCATTGATTTATCAGCTGCTTCCGTGGAGAAATTAACAAAGTGGTGATAAGAAAAGGCAAAAATCAATTAAATTAACAGCGAGTGAGTTTGAAGGTTTGAGCTCATAGTTTATGCAATTTTTTGTTTTTGTAATAAAAAAAACAGGGGTATGAATAAAAACAAGGAGAATAAACAAAATATTTATTTTATCTAAGAAGGTGGAATCTTTTATTTTATTTTATTATTTGTGCCATTTTTGTGAGGTTATATATTCTGATATGTGTGGTTTAAGACACATGGGATATATCTATTATTATGGAATATTAACACACTTAATTTTGGGCATGCCAATGCATGGAGCATACATGCATGCCTTCGTAATAATTGGCCTTGAAAGATCATGAGGCAATACCGCACTAAGTAAATGATCAATAGATTTCTGATAAGTCCCTATGGGGTAGTTCAATCGGTTGTGAATCACGTCTAATAAAGTGAAGGTCACTAATTCGAATTTTCTTTTTTCCTTCCCTTGTGTGGACATGTAAAAAAAAAAAAAAAAAAAAAAAAGATTTCTGATAAGAAATGGTCAAAACAATTGGAGGAAAAAAAATAAAAGCAAACTCACTCCTTAAGTGATGGAAATTGAAAATTAATAAACGTGACAATGGGGCTTTTCTTGTGCACATATCTTGTAGAATGTTAAATTATTAGATCTGAAGAGCAATGATATAAGGAGGACTATTTGTTTTTTTCACGACTTAGACTTAGACCATAACACAGATATCTTTTTATTAGAATAAAATATGTGATGAAATCACAGAAATGAAAAGTAGCAGTACCTTGAGATTCTCATGCGATTTTTTAATCCAATACTCCTATATGCACCAATCTGATTCTTTTTGTGTCGAGTACCAGAATGGGCCGGAGAGAGGGAGAGAGCTGCCGGAGAGTGAGAGGGGTGCGACGGATTGGAGGAGTGGCATCGGATCGGAGGAGCGGCGCCGCCGGAGGTGAGAGAGAGAGCTGTCAGAGTTGAGAGAGTTGCCGGAGTGAGGGAGAGAGAGAGAGAGCTGCCAGCTAGAGAGAGAGACAGAGCTTGAGGGAGCTCAGAGAGGGAGGAGTGCGTGAGAGAGGAGAGAGAGAGGGGGTTGCGTGGGAAAAATTAATTGGGACAAAAAGTAATATAACTTTTAAATATTTCAAAAAAATTTAATTTTAAAAATTTTTAAATTCAAAATTTGAAATTAATGCCAAATAATGTTCACACGTCATTAATTAGTGATATTTCACTGTTCAAACGATATTATTTAAAATAAGTTTAACTTAAATCAAGATGTCCCTTAAAACCCCATGTTTACAGCTCCCAATCAACAACTGACACCTAAGCAAAAAACATAAAATGTGCACCAAAATAATCTAAGTCCAAATACACTAGATTTGCTTTGAAA
>NC_081547.1:20826694-20843995 GCF_901000735.1 Corylus avellana
TCGAGTACCAGAATGGGCCGGAGAGAGGGAGAGAGCTGCCAGAGAGTGAGAGGGGTGCGACGGATTGGAGGATTGGCATCGGATCGGAGGAACGGCGCCGCCGGAGGTGAGAGAGAGAGCTGTCAGAGGTGAGAGAGTTGCCGGAGTGAGGGAGAGAGAGAGAGAGAGAGAGAGAGAGAGGTTGAGGGAGCTCAGAGAGGGAGGAGTGCGTGAGAGAGGAGAGAGAGAGGGGTTTGCGTGGGAAAAATTAATTGGGACAAAAAGTAATATAACTTTAAAACATAATTTTTAAATATTTCAAAAAATTTTAATTTTTAAAATTTTTAAATTCAAAATTCAAAATTAATGACGAACAATGTCCACACTTCATTAATTAGTGACATTTCACTGTTCAAACGATATTATTTAAAATGAGTTTAACTTAAATCAGGATGTCCCTTAAAACCCCATGTTTACGGCCCCCAATCAACAACCAACACCTAAGCAAAAAACATAAAATGTGCACCAAAATAACCTAAGTCCAAATACACTAGATTTGCTTTGAGAAAGAAAGAAAAAAAAAAAAGCTGGCGAGACCCATGGTGTGGGTTTGGCGAGACCCATGCCGTGGGTTTGTCGTGGGTTTTGCCAGACCCACGGCGTGGGTCTACCAAGCCACCTCTCTCCGGCGCCATAAGTCACATTCTCTATCACTGTGAGTCATCTTCTCCGGCCTTTAGGGTGATAAAATTCCTAAAGGATTAACCTTCCACCTTTAGGTTTTAGTTTTAAATAAAAAAATGAGTTTTGAAGTATTAGAAACGGGTTTTAAGGCATTAGAAAGAGTTTTGAGGCATCCAAGATCGGGTCACGGCTGGCCATCGGGAGACCCAGCTATGGGTTTGGCGTGACATGGCTGGTTCACGCCAGACCCACGCCGTGGGTCTGGCCAGCCACGGGGTGACCGCGGTCCGCGTGGCTCATCGGCCACCCAGCCCATCCGGCGAGCCACCCTAGTTCTTTGTTGTGCTTTCTCATTTTGATATGGTGCATTTGTTTTCACGTTAATGTTTTGCATTTTTCTTAAAATGGATGAGGTGCCACATGTTGATTGGATGTTGTAAAAGGCCTAGTTTACATCAAGATCTGATAGTAGGGGCTCTCATTTAAAAATAGTGTCTTTTTAATAGTGAAGTGTCACCAATTTTTTACATTTTCAAAATTTTTTACTGTTCACACGTCACCAAATCCCCTATTTTTTGTAGTGCAAGGAGATATCAGAGACAAGATTTCATTATTAATCACATGAAAGCATAAGCACAAGTCGATGAACTTCTTCCAGGATTACAAGCTGGCTGTAGTCAAGTTCAGAAAAAACGAAAACAAGCCAAAGTTTATAGAAGAATGCTAGGCTTTATATACAAATTCTACAAAAAAAAAGTTATATAACATGATGTGGCATAACTTGATTGAAAATTATGAGAAAAATTCAACTTTTGAAAAACATAATCATATTGTGCTACATCATATTATAAAAGTTTTTTTGTAAAATTTATTTGTTAGCCTAGCGTTTTTCAAGTTTATATAACATGGAAAGTAACTTATTGATCCACAATAGAACCACAACCTAGAAGTGACCTAGCAAGCCTCTCACCTTCTTCCATCTAGTACTTTTCTTGGCATTTGGGACTGTAAGCAGAAAGGAATGTGCAAAGTGTTAAAATTGGGTTTTTTAGAATTTTTAGAGAAGCTTACAATGAAATTCTTAAAATTTTAATATTCTTTTTTATTAGAGTAGTATACAATGTAGTGAGATATGATGAATGAAAAATATTAAGGAGTTTCTAGAAATGATAAATATTAATTCATATTATTTTAATCATTCAATTAGAAATAATGGTTAGGAATTTGATGGTGTGAATTATACCATGAACTCTAAAGGATGCTAATTAATCTCATCTTTAGAGAGTAATGTGTTGTTAGAAGGCAATGCATTCTGGTCACTAAATATGGCAAATTTACATGAGCTACCGATTAAATGAATGAGTAAATGTTCTATATACAATTAAATAAAGGTACATGTAGCATTTTAAATGAGAAAAAAAAAAAAAAAAAGTCTAAATTTTATGAAAAAAATAAACATTCAAATTTAGTATCAGAGTCAGAATTTTAGTTCTTAACATGCAATATTAAAAGATGGAGTCGAACAAGGATTATTTAAAAATATTAAAGAATAGATCTATCTCTAGGTTGAAGATGCCCTGATCTTGAGAGTTGAGATGGAATGTTAGCCAATAATTTCAAGATGGGAAATTATGAGAAAATATATGTTTACGTGCGAGAGAGAGAGAGAGAGAGAGAGAGAGAGAGTATTGTCTTCATACGATGTCCAAAAATGTTTAGACAACCAAGATTGAGGATGTCGGCGTTTGCTAGAGCTTGAGACCCTCTAAGACACACATCCATACAAGCTTTAATACAGACCATGTACATCTCATGAAAATCTGGAAGTTGAAGAAAATTTAGGCACTCGAAATCACATTCTGCAGCACATTTTACTTGAACACAACTATCATCCAGTGGAGAGAGAAAGATAGCCAACGGAGGAGAAGATGTTGGATAAATGGAAGGGGAAAGCTCATCAGCTTCTCCTACAACTACCAAACCCATAATCAACAATAACATCATCACCACAACTCCCCTCACCTCATTCCCTTCCATATCTTGCCTTTGACTATTCATGTTTGTGGTTAATTATCTTAAATTGGGGATAAAAACTTATCTTCTCAAAATAAACATGTTTTACCTTGTAAACTGATTTATATTTACAGTTTAATTGCCCCATGGATCCTTCTAAGGAGAAGAAGTTTGTTTATTTTTTTATTTTTTTATTTTTGTTTTTGTTTATTTATACGAAAGGTTGACTTGATCAAATAAGAGTTATTTAAAATGTAATGCCTTTTAGCAAAGCGGTTTAGTTTTACTTTAGTAGGTTTGGATGGACATCATATCTATTAATTAGGGTTAATAATGACTTATAGAAACTTTTAGGTCTAATATTTGTAACTCTAGAATTTATTTTCTTGTAAATTAATAAAGACACTATAGATATATTAGAATAATTGGATAATGGCGTGGGAGAGGAAGATGTTGGAGAAGTGGAAGGAGAAATCTCATCAGCTTCTGCTATAATCAGCAATAATATCATCACCACAACTCCCCTCACTCCATTTCCATCCATAACTTGCCTTCGACTCTTCATGTTTGTGGTTAATTATCTTAAATTGAATGCAATATATATTAGAAATTATTGTCCATTTGCCCCATTGATCCTTCGGGTCCATTTGGGATTTTTGTTTCAATAAATGTGATTTTAAAATTTTAGTTTTTGAAATCACTAATTTTTAAAATCGCAAAGGTGCTTGTAAAAGATGTTAAAAAAAATACATTTTTATCAAATATTTGTTATGCGAAGTCGTGATTTTGATTTAAATTCGCTCTTTTTAAAAAATAAATAAATAAGCATCACATAGCCTGCTTATAGAAATCACTTTTTTTTTTTCTTCCTATTTTAGATTTAGTGCTTTTTAAATCACAATGTCAAATGCGTTATGTTTTGCGATATCTTTTAAAAATACAGATTATTCTTGCGAAATCACAATCCAAGCGCATCCTTATAAGGAGAAGAATGCACAGTGCCTTATGGAAAGTTTTAGGTCTAATCTTTGTAACTTTAGATTTTTTTTTTTTTTGACATGTCCGCACAAGAGAGGGAAGGGGGATTCGAACTAGTGACCTTCGCTTCATGAGGCGTGGTCCTCAGCCAATTGAGCTATCCCTTTAGGGACTCCAGTTAGCAATCATAATCAAGATATGATCGCATGCCTCCAAGAACTAGAGGGCTTGGGTGAGAATATTGATTGTTAATATTTGAAGGATATGATCCTTCAATCCTTGTCAGGCTCATTCAATCAGTACAAACTTAGTGTTTCCATGAACAAAAAGACTTGCGCTTTGTGGTGAATGTGATAGTCGCAGTAAAACTTGTCCAGTAAACCAAGCATCTTCTTTTGAATCGAAAGGACCACCCCCCCCCCCCCAAAAAAAAAAAAGTTACCATCTTTCATCTTCTATTTCGTCCCACTCAGATATACTTTACTCACTTAAACATTAGAGTGTCCCCCACCTAGGGAGGTACAAGTAGTTATAGGTAGCAGTTATTTCCTATAATCACACCCGCAACCACCTTAAGTAGTTATCAAATTTTAGTAATTACAACCGCACCGCCTCACAGGGATGGAACTACATGGCCCTGGGGGGGGGGGGGCGCCAAGTAGTTCCCAAAATTTTTTTAAAAAGTCCTTAAAATTTTACCCCTAAATTTTGTAATTCCACCCCGCCCCAAACTTCAAATGTTAGTTCCGCCCCTGTCGCCTTTAGTGGTTAGCGTTGTTGAAATAACCACCGGTTAGTGGTTAATGAAACCCAAAACCGCACTGCATAATTGCTTAAAGGCCACCCCTAAATATATTAGAAGTCCTTGGGTCAACACACCAAAATTCTCTTAAGTTTTTTTTTTTTCAAAATTTTACTCCCTAAGTCAATCGAAATGCCAAGAAAATTCCCAACGTAAAAAAATTTTAACTAATGCGAAACGCACTATTTTGCCATGTCGGCATAATAATTTTTTTTATTAATTTAATTTAAAAAATTAAATAAAAATTTTAAAAATAAAAAAATTGAAGGGGTGACCAAAAGCCACCCTAGCTACCTAACCATTATGGGGTGGTAGGAGCCACCCGACCACCCACTTGGTTGCCACCCACGGGGGGTGGCTTAGGCCGAGGGGTTTGGGGGGTGGGCTGCCCGAGCCACCCAAAACCACTGGGGAGATGACACCGGGTTGTTAGGGGTGGCCTCAAACCACAGGGGTATTAGGGTGGCTTAGGCCACCCTCCATTTTTTTTAGAATTAATTTTTAAATTAAATTAATAAAAAATTAATATGCTGACGTGACAAAATTATGCGTTTCAACCAATCTAACGGTAATTAAAAAAATTTGACGGTAGGAATTTTCTTGGCATTTTGATTGACCGAGTGAGTAAATTTTCAAAGAAAAAGACTTAAGGGAGAATTTAATATTGGCGTGTTGACCTAAGGACTTCTAATATATTTACCCGAACAATAATAACAGATTTTGAACAATAATAACAATATTTTGAACCATTATTCTATTATCATTTTTGAACCAATTTTGAAAAAACGACTACACATAAACCATTTTTTTAATCCAGATTATGCGCCCTAAAACGACGTCGTTTTGCAAGTGTATATACTTGCATTTTTCTTTTTCTTTTTTTTTTCTTTTTTTTTTTGTCTATTAGTATAACTTATATTCTTAACAAGTTAAGATTTACATTTAATAACTTTTTTTTTTTTTTTTAGTACAAGTAGATGTAAATTAATGTAAATTTGGGGTCAAATATTTTAGATTTTTCAATATATTTTGGAGCAATTTGGCCCAATGTGATATATAAAAAAAAATGAAAAATAAAATCCTAAATCTAAAAATTAGCCCAAATGCCCACCTTTGAAAAAAACGGTTATAGCGGGCGGTTATATGTTTACTAACTCCTAACTGCTGGGTAACCACTATCCGCCTAGCAGAGGCAGTTAACAAAATTTAGTAACTATCTTTTCACCCCTACTCATAATTCTTAGATGCTTTATTAAAAAAAATTAATAATAAAAATTAAAAATAAAAAATAAAATAAAAAATAAAATAAAATAAAAAAGCCTAAAAGAACGTATAAACAGCCACATTAATCAAATGAGATAAAGAAAAAACAAAAATAAAAAGCTAAAGAAGAAAACAAAATGTTCGGAAATGAACACTTATATGTCAGTTGAAGAGGAGCCTACCAAGTACCAACTACGACAATTTAGAACACAAACAGCTTGTTAGCCTAAAATGGCCATAAGGTCTCTTTCCTGTAAACCCAAAACCTTGTGCTCTCTCTTCCACTTTCTTCTGCAACCCAAACCCCAAAATCTCCAACCTTTCTCTTCCCGCGCCTCACAGCTCTCAGACCGACCATTACCAGACCTTGTCAACGAGATCTCTCGTATACTCAGCGACCACCGGAACCCCCATCACGACTTAGAACTTTCTCTCAACACGTTGTCAACACAAATATCCACAAGTCTGGTCGAGCAGGTCTTGAAGAGGTGCAACAATCTGGGGTTCTCAGCTCACAGGTTCTTTCTTTGGGCTAAAAGGATTCCGGGTTTTGAGCATAGTGTTGAGAGCTATCAGATTTTGGTTGATATCTTGGGAAGTAGTAAGCAGTTTGCTATATTATGGGATTTTCTTATAGAAATGAGAGATTCTTATTGTTGTGAGATTCGCCCACAAATTTTCTGGATTGTATTTAGAGCTTATAGTAGAGCTAATCTCCCGGAAGATGCAGTTCGAGCTTTCAATAGAATGGTTGAGTTTGGCATCAAGCCGGGAGTTCATGATCTTGATCAGCTTTTATATGTGTTATGCAAAAGGAAGCACGTGAGGCATGCCCAGCAATTTTTTTATGAAGTTAAGAGTGGGTTCGTCCCGAATGCAAAAACTTATAGCATTTTGATGAGAGGGTGGGGGGATATAGGTGAGTCAAAGGAGGCGCTTAAATTGTTCGACGAAATGCTCGAACGAAAATGTAATGTAGATGTGTTAGCCTATAATAGTTTGTTGGAGGCTTTGTGCAAAGGTGGGGATGTGGATGAAGCATACAGGATGTTTCGGGAGATGCCGTCTAATGGAGTTGACCCTGATGCTTGTACTTACTCGATTTTCATCCGCACATATTGTGAAGCAAATGATATGCATTCAGCTTTTAGTGTGCTTGATAGAATGAGGAGATATGATCTTTTGCCTAATGTTTATACTTACAATTGTATTATCAAGAAACTTTGTAAAAATGAAAGGTCGGATGAGGCTTACCAACTTTTAGACGAGATGATTGAGAGGGGAGTTAGACCCGATGATTGGAGTTACAATGCCATCCTAGCTTACCATTGTGATCATTGTGAGGTGAATAGGGCTCTTGGGTTGATTTCTAGGATGGAGAAGGATGATTGCATTCCGGATGGGCATACCTATAACATGGTGCTCAAATTACTGATCAGAGTAGGAAGATTTGATAGGGCAACTGAAGTTTGGGAAAGAATGGGGGAGAGAGGATTTTATCCTTCAGTTTCAACATATGCTGTCATGGTTCATGGTTTGTGCAAAAAGAAAGGTAAACTGGAGGAGGCATGTAAATACTTTGAAATGATGATTGATGAAGGAATGCCACCATATACTTCTACGATTGACATGTTGAGGAATCGTCTATTGGGGTTAGGTTTATCGGAGCATATTGAGATACTTGCAGATAAGATGGGGCGAAGCACTTCTTGTTCAATACAGGAGCTGGCAAATATGATGAGAGGTAATAAGGTGTATAAGACATTGAAAAATGAAGAGGCGGATCTTAAACGCAAGTAAAGATCAAAGGGCTATGATCAGCATCTTGGATTTTATGGATGAAGTGTTTGTATTTGTAAGGGAGGGAAATTTGATTAATGGTTCATGTAGGGAGGGGAAGGTTAAGGAAGCTGATAAATTTCTGGAGGCAAGGAAGAGGGGACCAATGCCAAACAAGTTTAGTTTTAGTCCTCTTATACATGCTTATTGCAGACAAGGGGAGATCAAAGAGTTTTTACAGAACAACATGTACTTAAATCAGCTAGTGTTTTTGAGGGATTGACTTGAAGATGTTGAAGAAAATCCGTAGAATTGTTCAACTCTTACTTGCTGAGGGATTTGCATGGAAAGCTTAGGTAGCAGCTATGATGCACAGGATTTGTGGGACTCTTGGATGACAACGGTATTGCTGTCATTCCCATTGTAGAAATGGGAAGTGTGGTAAAACTTCTCTTGCTCAACTTGTCTATGCAGTTGACAGAATAGCTACATATCTCAAAAATCGATTTTGGGTTTCTGTCAGACATTTTTTATTTAAACCAGATTTTCAAAGAGATGATACTATCTCAGAATAATCATATGTTATCAACTTTTTCTCCTAGGATCAACTACAAACCCATGTTGTAGATATTTTTACTTGTTTTCGTTTACTTACCAAAAATAGATTTTAACTTGTTTTAGATGATATATGGACTGAACATCTAGAATAGCAGCAACTTGAAATCATTTTTAAGTTGAGGGGGCTAGGGAAGTAGGCTTTTGGTGACTAGTCACGTCTCAAAGATTTAGGATGTTATGGGTGCAAAGTCTCCCTATCATCTACCGTTTTTATTTTTCTGAGTCTCTTTCATCTGACATGTTTTGATGATAATGAGTCTTGGTCATTGTTATAATTTTGTCGTTAAAGAAGGTGGTTTGCCAGCCAGTGCACACAAAGATGTAGAAGAATATGGAACAGAAATTTTAAGAAAGTAAAGAAAGGCTTACCTTTGGTGGGTTAAACACATGGGATGGGAGGTCTTTTGCAGTGCACTGTTGATGTTCAAGAATGGAGAAGGATCAATGAAGGAAGTAGATGAAGAATCAAATTCCAAATCTAAAAGCCACACAATTTTTTCCTGCTCGTGAATTGAGTTATGATCATTTATCTTTTAATCTGAAGCAATGCTTTGAATACAGAAGGCTTATGTATTTGATAATAGTGAACTGATCAACTTATGTATGGCAGAAGCCTTTATTGAGCCTAATGAGAACAAGAGGACAGAAGCTATAGGAAGCAGAATACCTTGTAAAAACAAGTTGTTAGGGGGAACATCTTAATCCTACCCACAAAACCTTCCCCAGAAGACCTAAATCAGTAATTTTAAAAGAGTTCTTTTTAAATAATATCACGTACAGAAAATGAAAAAAAAAATTAACAAATCACAAATTGGAAAGAGAGACCTCTGAAATCTAAAATCACAATTTAAACTCGCAAAAGCAGTCGGGCAAAGCAGATCCTCTCCCCAGTGCATAATCATCTCTATGTGCCTTCCATAGGGCTTGCATCAAATCTTTCCCTCTAAAACCCTGCGAAGTGAACTCTGCAAAAGCTCTTCTGCTTAAAAGGAGAGTTTTGTACAACCCCTTGAAAGCTCGCATTGCTGCAACCATCTTATCCATATTTCCAAAATATGTTGCCACATAAGAATCACTGTTAATAGACACATAATAATCCAATGCAGCTTTTGTGTTCCCATGCATGCTTGTGAAATCCTCACCGTTAAGGAGGCTAGACTTGGTAACTACATTGGTATAAAGAGAAGTTAAACCTTCAAGTTCCATCAGACCATCCCCAGCTGCCAGATATATATTTGTGTTTGTTGGTATCTGAAGTGCCTGAAGTATGAAGGCTGTCTCATTAGGGGTAAGAGGGCATTTCCCCCGTTTTCTCCAAATGCGGGCTAACTCTCCAGTCCATGGTTTTCTATCTCCCCGTGCCGCCTCAACAGCATTCATAGAGGCAGAAGAAATACCAGAGTATTCACATTGGCTGTAGGCTACCATGTCAGGTTCAAAGCGAAGGTGAAGTGAGAGAAAGGGTTTGGGTATGGCTTCTAGAAGCTCAGAGGCTTTCTTCTCCAAGGATCTAGTGAGGCGTAATGCATTGTAACAAGCTTGACAAAGGGCAGCTTTGGCATGCTGAGGATACCTACAAGATGTAGAAAGTAAGTGTTCAGGAGTAAACCATAAAAATCACAAGACCCAATCTTAAGATTGCTGCCAGCTCCTCAAATTGACACATTATTATAACTGAACTTCATATTGCATTTTGACAGTTGAACCCTTCATCAAAAAAATAGTAGCTATTAATCTCTCCAATAATCAACCTTGTCAAAAAGGGAGACATTTCTCATTCATAGCAATAAGCTCCTAGTGTCATTCACTAAGCAACAAGTACAGAAATACAACGGAGTACCTGTCTCTTCTTTGGCTCATTGCTGGTGTAAATGAAATATAGTGATGTTCCAATAAAGATGGAAGAACACTTTCAACGTAATCAAATTGGCCTTTGCGTTTGCTACAGTCTACTCGAAAAGGCTCTTTTGATGCAATCTCTGGTGGCAACTCTTGTACAACCTTAATAAAGCCATTCATCTGTTGAATGAAGTATTCGACATCAAATACATCTGCAAAGCCACTGAAGTGAAGCTAAATGGTTAGACAAGGATATTACCTCAAAAAACAAAACTCTTGAAAATGCTTGTAGAAACCTTTTAGCCTGTATGGCAAGGTATCGTAGAAATACAAGAACTTTAAAGATTATGAACATAGAATAAAAGAGGAATTCAGTTCAGTTTTTCAAGTTAAATTACTGTAAATTAGAGAGAATGACCATAATATGAATGATGAAGTTACTCTATAGGAATCTTGTTAGCCTTTTTGTAAACTAGTTAATATTTTAACAAATGAGAAGTCTGAAGTTCGATTTTGAAGGAAAATAATTTTTTTTAGGAAAAAAATAACTAGCTTTTCATAACTAATTAATGGGCAAATGAAAAATAAATTATATAAGATATGTATAAAACATAAAACCAAACAAAAAAGCAGACCACAAATTACCCTGATTCATTTCTTCACTATGATCTAAGATGAGACATCATGCTCATATACTGTTAGTTTCTCCTAACTGCAAACAAACTCTTGCCAGCACAAAAAACAAATCTTCTAGAGCTCAAACCAATCCCATTCTAATTGACAAACATAAAAACGAATTACCTCGATTCATTCCAATATGCAGCCACTTCAAACTTTGGCAAAACCAGGGTTGCATTTAAAAGACGGGCAATACCAACACCATCACACAGCTGCACTCAACATAAATAACATCCCGTTGTTACCAGAGCAGGAATTAAAATTCAGCATTTTTTTTCACATAGATCTGAAAGTGCATTTTTTTCACATAGATCTGAAAGTTTCAATTACAAAGTTCATCTAAGCACTCACATCTCTTCGCATCTGATTGAGGCCACCATAGCAATCCACTCGAATATATCCATTACTCTTCACTGGCAGAACTGCAGCATTTCAACAAAAAACCAATGCAATTGTCTGCAATGAACGCCAATTAAGATTGACTCAGAATATAAAAAAAAAAAAAAAAAAAAAAACACCAAGTGGAAATTCTCCCCCAACCCAAATTCTATATCTATCCCAAAACATAATAAAAGACGTTAAAAATCTTGAATTATGCCATAAAATTTTACATAACCAAAACATCTTAAATCTGTCCTCAATAATCTTCAAAACTCAAAGATGTTCAGAACAATTATAGACTAAAAGTGTCCTTTTACCTTCTTTATGTAAATTATTTGCTTCCTCTTGATTCTTAAAAAATTATGCTCCATATTTCATAAATGAATCCAACATTCCAAATAATTTTAACCCAGGCTACCTAGCAAATCCAATATTTATCAGAAAGATCCAGAAGAATTGTCAATAATAAAGGAAACTATACTTAAAGCCCCACTTACCATTTAGATCTCCTTGTAGCCACCACTTGCAAGGTCTCCATTCAACGATCCTCCGGATACTCCATATGTCCGATTTCCCTCTGCATGCAAAAAATTCATATATCAGAAATAATACCCACAAAAAGCAAAAGTTCAACCTCCAAAACAAAAATGAGAAAATAAATAAATAAATAAATTTTAATCTTATGCGCGCTACTCTATTTTTTGCTCTCCAGACATTGACAAATTCCCGTCAACTAATAGGGAAATGTCTCAGATCCCAATACTCCAATTTATTTTTTCTCCCATACTTTCTCAGAAAACAAACAGGACATCGAGAAAAAGAAAGTTCGGAAAAATTTGTGTCCGAGAAACAAAATATTTATCCAATTAACTGAGTTATGAACAAAGTTGGCGTGTAATTATGTTCTCTGGTATTCCAATTCCTAATATATATATATATATATATATATATATATATATATATATATATATTAAAAAAAAGACTCAAGTCTCCCCATCCTTTCCTTCCCTGTCCTGCATTTTTCTCACTAACCAAACAGAGCAGAAAAAACCTCCAAAAAGGGGGAAAAATCATACATAGATTGGTGAACCCAAAGAAATAAAGCAGAATTAACTACAACAACAGTTCAAATCTGAATCTGGAATCTTGTTTCCTCCATTTTCCCACACTTTCCAGTTGACCAAACCAAGAAGGGAAAAAAAATCTCCCAGCTTTTTTTTTTTCAAAAAATGAACAGAAAATAAAAGGAAATTGAACACTTACAATGGTGAATTGGAAGGAAGCGAGCTCTGAAAGAACGGAGAAGGAGGCCAAAGCAAAACGACAGCGAGCAGGAGAGCAAGAGAGACCACTAGAATGGTAAACAAAGGTTTAACTGCCAAAACCACCATTTTTGAATTCAGACTTATAAATAGATTCGTGTACGTATAGGCTGATCAATCTGAAGGAGACGAATCGAAAGCGAATTTTATCGTTAGGGTTTCTTCAGATTGTACTTTGTACACAGTAAGGAATGATGGACCGGCGAGAAAGTTGAGTGGCCCAGTTTATAAAAGACACTGGACCGGACTACTCCGGTTCGTTACATCTTCTTTTCCTTTTTAAGAAATTAAGGAACAGAAGTTTCCTACGTTCTGGGACGTAGAAATAAATTTTTTTTACTATAAGCTTATATAATAGTGACTTGTGTCTCTTATACGTAAGGGATTAGGATCCCTTATGAATTTTTCTTGGGAGTTGGGTAGGTTTATAAATAAATGTTAAATTGTGATTTTAAAAATTACCTCTTTCTTAGAGTAACACAAAAAAAATATACGAGTGACTTCTAACAGTATTTGGGTTTATAAGTTATACTAGGATCTCTTTCTGTTCATAATTGTTTGGATGTAGTACATTTGTGGATCCGGCTTATGACTTACTCTCTTCTATTCAGATATACTAAAATATTGCAGAATTCTTTATGATTTACATATTACACTAATAATGCATTTTTATTTGGAATCATGTTTAAACATTTATATATGTTGCATCAATTGGTAGGATATTGAGCCAAGTTTTATAAATGCAATTATTTTGGTAGGAAATTTGAGTTTTATCTGTAGTTGTCCTTTGGCTTTGTTTTACAAATTTTAACATTGTGACTATAAAAAATACATTTCCATTAAAAATAAAAAAAAATAAAAATAAAAAAAAGCATGGTTGTCAATACAGTGTTGCATCTACAAGAACATTCTCTGAACTTTGTAGCAGTTGATCAGAATAATGATCACTCACCCACCCAATCAAGGAAACGAATAACAAAGAGAGAGAGAGAGACATATTAAACATAGAGCAAGGAGAGAATGCAGTAGTTTACAAAGTTTCCCAGCATTCACATTAAACATTAAACTGTGTACACACTTCTCTTCTTGCCAGATACCTGATGGACACGAGTCATGAATTTATCTCATTTCGGTAAGTGAAAATGGAGTCTTTAACACCATGAATCAGTTTTAGATTTAGCTTTAAAAACTTCCTCTTGATCAATCCTCCAACTTAGCTCAAACATGTAGTGCCTCAAGTAATTACTAGACTTTGTTTATTTTAGTTGGAGGGTTAGCGAGATTGCCCGGTTCAGTAGGGTTCATTGGTAAGATTTTTGAACTTTCTAGTTCTGGCTGAATGTTCACAGGGTGGACCACCAAACACTCGCTCTGTAACCCTAGAACCATTGGGTAATAGTACACCCAACGTTCGTAGGTAGACCACCAAACATTCGTTAACCAAATTTTAAACCACTTGGTAATAATCAAACGTTCAACCTACAACCTTGGAACTATTGTTCAATAGTACACTGAACATTCGCAAGAGGACCACCGAAAGTTCGCTCACCTGCATGACTGTCATAACAGCTCCTTCAGCTTTTCCAACCTATAAATACCCCTCTCCCTTATCCTCGTAGACCCCATTTCACACTATGAGCCCTAGAGAAACTCTACTTGTGAGTGTTTGTGAGTTTTTTAAGAAGAATGAGAGTTTTCTTGGAGGCCTTGCTTCTAGAGAAGTAACCTTCTTAACTTGGCTAGTTATTTACCTAGTTGTTAGGCTGGTTAACTGTTTTCCATAGTTTGGTTGTTAGATTTGGGCTTTTATTGTTGCTTTAGGTTTTGATCTTAGTTTAAATGTAGATTAACATTTCATTCTCGTTGGATGTATTTTCTTCTACATTGAGATGTTATTTTGGGCTAGGAGTATATTAGGAATCTTATTATGTCCTCGGAACTTCTTTAGAAGTGATCAAAAAACTGTTTGGTTCGAAATGGGTTTTCTGCCTAGCATCAAACATTCACATCTCTCTAGCCGAACGTTTGAGCCATTCTGACCGAACGTTTGATGGTCAAGCAGGGACTCTGTTTTAAACATTTTTAGGTCTAGAACTCGTTTAAGCTCAGATCTAGCACTAATGATAGGTCTTTTCACAGATTACGAGTGTGTGGAAATCTCGAATGAATTTGTGGAGAAACTACATGACCCGGGTGAGTACAAACTCACATGAATATTTGTTGTTACTTTTCCCGCATTGTACAACTATTTTATGTGTACCAAACATGCATCTTTACAATTCTCATGAAATGCATTTTTTATTTACTATGAACTCTATTTTATGAAAACGTGTGTTGATTAAGCAAGATAATGAGCATGATGAGATTTGTAAGAGCATGCATGTAAAAGACGAATTGCATTCCATGATATAGTATACTGGTACGTGCAGGATAACAACCATATGCTTACTATACAACTTAACTTTATGGTCAAATATGGGTGTGTGTTTATATGGGCCTTGGATCCAATGGTTGTTTCGTGATCGGGGCATCCATATACATTAGCCAAGACACTAGTATTGTATTACAGATCTCTCAGGATAGCACCAACTCTGTTGAGAAGAGGTAATATCTCAGGTAAACCATATGATTTGAACTATAACATAATTCTCATACTACAGCATATACTATATCTATATTGCTTTCATGATAAACTGTCACTTCATAATACTACATGTGGTTTATAACCAACTGAGTTCATCATCTAATAACATGTACGTCATGTGCATTTTTACTCACTAAGTTGTCTAACTTACCCTGGTATTCTTTTCCCTCCATTATGTATATTTGCGCTATTATAGTTAGTTTAGCATGAGATAGATTCGGAGAACCATCTAGTGGTGGTGAAGGACTTAATCAAAGTCATTTTTTAGGTCTTGGATCCCGTATGGCTCAAGTCAATATGGGACGCCAGTGGTACTATTCGTCAGGAAATGCTCGAGATTATCTTTATGTTGCATTTGATTAAGTGTAACCTTTAATTTCATTCAAAATGGTTCCGAGTTATCTATAGTATATTTTGATGATTAGTCTTTAACCTTGATACTTAAAAGTCTATCTATGTTATAATGCTTTAAGTTTCACTTTAGTTGTTATGATTATGATTTTAAATTATTACTAGCGATGTCCCTTATTCAAAGTCTTCCGCTATAGATTCTTTTCAGAGAGAATGAGATATCTGAGTCTTGTTCTCCGTGGAATAAGGTTAAAAAACAAATCATAGAGTCAATTAATAGTTAATTGATTTCACTAGAGCGTTACAAAAACCCTAGCAGAGGTAGGAAAAAAAAAAAAAAAAAAAGAGAGAGTGGCGTGAGGAGAGAGAGAATAAGTGAATTAAGTTTATAGTCGACAATTGGCCTTCCCTATTCGATCTGAAAAAATGCCCAGGTTGAGCCCTTTCATAAAACTCCCATAAATTCTCCAGAAAACACACGCAATTCAAATCTGTAAAATCCCGATCGAACTAGACCCTTGGTTACACTCCAATTTGAATCGATACAATCCTAGTTTGAATTATATCGGTTTGAACTGAACACTCGGTTAAGCCCTAGTTCGATTTGAATTGGAACACACCTCTCGAAAATCCTCTAGTTCGAACCAATTTGGAATGGACCTCTTGGCTTGACAAAAAACACACCCGATTCAAACCAACTTGGAACACATTTGGGATTGGGCATTCTGGAACACCTAGTTCGAACTTATGTGGAATGAGAATGGAACGGAACTTACTAGGATACTCTGTTTGAACCTAAATGGAACGCACTTAGGACAGACCTTTCTAGAAAGCTCATCACTGTGTATTTCAAAGGCTCGTTCGAATTGGAACCTTCCCAGTTCGAACCCATGGCTTAGAAACTAGACTTTTACTAAAAATTTCAAAGTATTTCTTCTACTTTATTGATTCCCATTGTTCAAATAATTTAATTTAATTTAAGGGTTAAATACTAAAGTCTTTATTTTTTGCCCCCTATGTTTTCATTTCTGGATCCGGCTTACATGCGGTTGATAAAATAACCGCATAGCTGCTGTTAAAATTTGAAAGGTCCAGATTTAATACTAGTAGTTGAACGGTCTAGATTTAATAATAGCAGTTTCATCAGACGTTGTGACTGACTGAAAGGAAAACAAACGCCGTTTATTTTCTGGCGGAAGAGTGCTTATGGAGAGACACAAGGCTTTGAGGAATGAGAAGCTAGAGAGAGATTTGGGAGAAAGACGATTATTACAGAATGCTCTTCTTCGTCCAGTCACCATTTTATTTTTCAGTCTCAAGCTCTCTCAGTCTGTGTTCTGCTGAAAGGGGTTTCTGGAAAGGAAATTTGAGGACAAGACGCTGGGCATGGAAGGGATAAAAAAGACGAAACAAAATGGATTGGATAGGGACACTCCTTTCATATTCCTCTTTTCCTTGCTGCTTTACAATTACCAGTGTTTTTTTCCCCCTATTTTCCTCTTCAAAAGCCCCAAAAAGAGGAGTAATTGACGAAACAAATATTTTAAGCAAACTCACCGATCCAAGAAAATATTAACCATATTTGTGAACATCCACGCCCAGACTCATAAACTATTGATACCAAATGGGGAGATGTCCGTGGAATTACTGGAGTAATTGGGAACAAAGCTTTTAAGCAAACTCACAAATCCATGAAAATATTAAGCAGACCCAAATTTTTAAGCAAAGCTAACATAAATCTTCGAAGAGAGAGAGAAAGAAAGATGGGAAAGGAAGGCATAGCGGTGGGAGCGAGAGCAAGAGGTGGTGGAGGAACGAGTGTGGTTCAGTCTCTTGAATCCAACGCCGTTTGCTTTGCCTTTTTGTTAAATCAACATCGTCAGTGTAAAACTACTAGTATTAAATCTGAACCGTTCAAATTTTAACAGCAGCTATGCGGTTATTTTGTCAACCGCATGTAAGCTGCATCC
>NC_081547.1:20844015-20857382 GCF_901000735.1 Corylus avellana
GGATCCGGCTTACATGCGGTTGATAAAATAACCGCATAGCTGCTGTTAAAATTTGAAAGGTCCAGATTTAATACTAGTAGTTGAACGGTCTAGATTTAATAATAGCAGTTTCATCAGACGTTGTGACTGACTGAAAGGAAAACAAACGCCGTTTATTTTCTGGCGGAAGAGTGCTTATGGAGAGACACAAGGCTTTGAGGAATGAGAAGCTAGAGAGAGATTTGGGAGAAAGACGATTATTACAGAATGCTCTTCTTCGTCCAGTCACCATTTTATTTTTCAGTCTCAAGCTCTCTCAGTCTGTGTTCTGCTGAAAGGGGTTTCTGGAAAGGAAATTTGAGGACAAGACGCTGGGCATGGAAGGGATAAAAAAGACGAAACAAAATGGATTGGATAGGGACACTCCTTTCATATTCCTCTTTTCCTTGCTGCTTTACAATTACCAGTGTTTTTTTCCCCCTATTTTCCTCTTCAAAAGCCCCAAAAAGAGGAGTAATTGACGAAACAAATATTTTAAGCAAACTCACCGATCCAAGAAAATATTAACCATATTTGTGAACATCCACGCCCAGACTCATAAACTATTGATACCAAATGGGGAGATGTCCGTGGAATTACTGGAGTAATTGGGAACAAAGCTTTTAAGCAAACTCACAAATCCATGAAAATATTAAGCAGACCCAAATTTTTAAGCAAAGCTAACATAAATCTTCGAAGAGAGAGAGAAAGAAAGATGGGAAAGGAAGGCATAGCGGTGGGAGCGAGAGCAAGAGGTGGTGGAGGAACGAGTGTGGTTCAGTCTCTTGAATCCAACGCCGTTTGCTTTGCCTTTTTGTTAAATCAACATCGTCAGTGTAAAACTACTAGTATTAAATCTGAACCGTTCAAATTTTAACAGCAGCTATGCGGTTATTTTGTCAACCGCATGTAGCTGCATCCCTTCATTTCTATCACAACAGGAGATATTTGTAGTTTTCATAAAGACGAAAATGGTACGTCCATTAAAATTCTGTCTAAAACTTAACGGAACACCACGTCAGCACCAATCACATTATGTCACGTGTCCTATAATTAATTATTTTATTTTAAAAAAAAAAATTAAAATTTTATTTTTTTTCAAAAAAAAAAAAATTAAAAATTTTGGAGTCGAGCCACCCCCACGGCCAAATGGGGATGGCTTGGCCACCCTCAAAGAGCCCAAAGGGGTGACCAAACCACCCCCAAGTCCACCGGTAATTTGTTTTTTATGTGACTTCTGGTAATCTGTCTCTCGCATGTCAGCCATGGCGAAAAAGGGACATAGAACCAGCTGGAGGTGCTTTTTTTCTCATTAATTTTCTTTTCTTTGTTGTCTCCCTCTTTATAATTGTATCCCAGACACAATGGCTAGATCAATTCCTACCCATCATCTCCCCCACCCTTTCTTCTTAGTGGCTGAGCACAAGCATTATTTGACGCAACACTATTAAGAGTAAAACAGCTTTAGCTTGACAACATCGATGATGGTGCATATTTGAAGTACATTACTTGCTCTGGTCCTGTGGGTGTGCTACAATATGTCGTCAATTATTTGATTTTTCTCCATAGCTATAATCACATGAAAACGCCCTGCAGGCGGGCAAGAAACTGGAACAAAACTTGCTGAATTCTGTGCCCATGCACTTTTAGCCTTGGAGGTCCTTATACACCCCAAAGCCTTTCCACTTACGGATTTTCCCTCTGCTAGTGGTAACTCCTCCGAAGGAGTTGACTATAAATTTTCTGAAATCGCGTATTCCGGTAGTTGGAAGCTTGATGGACAATTTACAAGTGATGTCCACTGGGGGTGGTTTTGGGCAGTGGGGTGGCTCGCCACCCCCAAACTGGCCAAATGGGGGTGGCCCGGTCACCCCATGGCCAAAGTGGGTGGCCAGCCACCCTCCAAATGGCCATAGCCACTCCCAAAATTTTTAATTTTTTTTCTTTCTTTCTTTTTTGAAAAAAAATATATATATTTTTTAAATCAAAAAATCAAAAAATTAATTGTAGGACACATGACACAATGTGATTGGTACTGACGTGGTATTCTGTTAAGTTTTAAACGGAATTTTAACGGAGGTACCATTTCCATTTTTATGAAAACTACATGTACTTCCTATGATAAAAATAAAAACCTAAAGGGCAAAAAATAAAGACTTCAAACCCTAAAGGGGTTTTCAGTACTTAACCCTTAATTTAATTGTAATAATTATTTTAATTACTATCTTGTGTGTTACAAGACTTTTGGCCCTTAGCTCAAAACTCTAAACTCTTGCACTCAATTTATATTCATAAATGCGAATCTAACTTAAGTATTGAAGTTATCTCCCGCAAGTAAGGACTAGCAAGCTCTTCACTTGTATGCTTACATTTTCATTTTCAAGCATGACGATTTGGTATTCAATACTTGAAAACTGTTCTAACAACACTTTTGGCCAACAGTTTTCAAAATAAAATTATAAAAGAATTGATTATGGTTCATGTATTTTTGAACAAATAAGGAACTATAAATTATTATAAATAGGAGTTTCTGTTGTTCAAAAAGAAAGAATATATATATATATATATATATATATATATATATAGATGTATTATTTATAAGTACCTTTTGAATAGTTACTTGTATAGGTAATTTGTAGCATTATATTGTGTCTTTTCATGCTTCTTTCAGAATGGGGTCATTACTAGTGATATTCATCATGCCTTTTTATATCATTCTTTTCATGCCAATATACTGCAAGGATTGGGTTATTCATTTTTATATTACATCTTCATCAATCCATGCATGTTTCAAAAGTCACCACATAATTACGTGATATCCTTTGTGAAAAGTCATGAACCAAATCAAGGGGCACAATTTTGAAAATAAATAAATAAGTGAAGATCATTCTAAAACAACTCTTTACTCAAATAAAAACTATTTATTTTGAATAATTTCTTGTATAAGAACCCCCAACAACATGTGCTTGATAAGGGTTTAGACTCTGTTGGACTATTGGATCGAAGAGACAATATATGAATGCAAATCGTATGAGCAAACGTTTGGTTATGGCAATGGTGTTAGGTTTGCTTGTGGTGCAAGCCATTAACGCTCCCTCTCCCTTTCCCTCTCCCTCTCTCCTTCACTTTTCACTTCCATCTAGCCTCCTTTATCTCTCTGCAGACAGTAATATTCTTGAAGATCCAATGCAAATTTGCCGTCCAAAGGTCTTCGAACATTGCTCAAAAAACCGACGAGATTCGCCTGAGTTCAGAACTTGTATTACTATAGGTTATGGCCATTGTATCGACAAACATAGAAAGCCAGCTGAAGACCCAATATACAAGTGCTTTTTAAAGGTCTTTGAACATTGCTCGAAAAACCGACGAGATTCGCCTGAGTTCAGAACTTGTATTACTATAGGTTATGGCCATTGTATCGACAAATATAGAAAGCCAGCTGAAAACCCAATATACAAGTGCTTTTTAAAGGTCTTTGAACATTGCTTGAAATATTGACGAAATTGGCATGAATTCACTTCTTGTATTGCTACAGGTTATAGCGATTGTATTCATACGCATACCAAAATCCTGACCGTTGAAAAAGGAAAAGAGAAAGATCCCATCAACAGTCGTACGGATGAGCACCGCTTTTGATTTTTGTATACAATTCCTAAGCCTACTCTCTCTCTCTCTCTCTCTCTCTCTCTCTCTGGTATGCATATGAACATGCATAAATATACATTACTGCATATGGGATTGATTAAGCTATTTGAGTTGCTATTGGGGGTAGCAGAACCACCCAACCCTTTGATCTTTGGGGTGGTTCAGCCACCTCAAACCGATCATATGGGGTGGCCAAAATCGCATCCTTTTGATGGTAGGCAAACCACCATCAAATAATTCCATAAGGGGTGAGGGAACCGATACTCCTATAGCGAAACTAGACTTCACTCATTTGACCAAAATGGATTGTTCGGCCACCAAAGCAACCATTCATCCACTGCTTCTTTTTCTTTTTTATCATGTGCTGTCGTAATCTGAGCCGTTTATTCAAAATGAATGGCCAAGAGAAAAGTATTGCACCTAGTGCAATATCTTATGTATTCCACTAGGAGCTCAATCCCTACATAGGCATATGCCTAGAAGGATATTCGAGTTTATTTTATTTTTTGTTATACGCTTTTTCAATGATAATGAAAGCAGGACAGAAATTTTGTTCATTGAAATATAAAAATTATACATTAAATTTTAATATTGTTCTTGATCTGACAAGTGCAGATGACTAACTGTAAGAATAAGTATTAGTTATTTCTTCTTGTTATTTACTTATTATATGCAGAATCATTGTAAGAATAAAAGTAAAATATCAACATGAATCCAACACAATGTATTTAATGCAATACTTTTACAAATTATGGGTCATGTACCATGGCTAAGTTTATTTTATTCTTCCTCTCTTAAAGGAAAACCTAATCAGTATATTCAAATGGAAGTCCAAAAAAAAGTGCCATATCTTCTCACATTTTTCCATTTGGTTGACAATTCTAGGCTTTCTAGCTCAATCCAAGTATAAGGAACCATGGAGGTATATTGTAACGGCCCAAGAAATTAAATAACTAGTAATTAACTTCACGGATTGCCTCATAGTCCCATTTACAAGGAATAAGACTCAGGGGTCTTTACTCATCAAAAGAGAATACTAAACAGCGAAAACATATGAATTTTCTATCATTCTATTGGCATTAATTATTACAACCAAAGCATCTACCAAAAACCATCACATTAACTGAAATTATACTATGCATAGCATCGTTACAAAAGATCCAAACTAAACCTTAATGTACAACTGTACAAGCATGCCTCAAAACTTTTAAGTCTACAACATCACTTACAAGTACTAAGTACCATAAGCAGTCAATCTAATCTCGCAATAAGTCCTCAAACATCAAACGAATCGATATCATTATGCCAAATAGCCGCATTTACCTCGAGGTCCATCTCGAGTTCAACATTTAAAGGTAGCCCAACCATAAAATAGCATATGTTTCATAGGTGGAAAAGATACAAGTGTAAGTCCATGACTCTTTAGCAAATCATCTAAGTATCTGCTTCCTATAGCTTCTGTCCTCTTGTTCTCATTAGGCTCAATAAAGGCTTCTGCCATCCCTAAGTTGATCAGTTCACTATTATCAAATACATAAGCCTTCTGTATTCAAAGCATTGCTTCAGATTAAAAGATAAATGATCATAACTCAATTCACGAGCAGGAAAAAATTGTGTGGCTTTTAGATTTGGAATTTGATTCTTCATCTGGTTCCTTCATGATCCTTCTCCATTCTTGAACATCAACAGTGCACTGTAAAAGACCTCCCATCCCATTTGTTTAACCCACCAAAGGTAAGCCTTCGTTACTTTCTTAAAATTTCTGTTCCATATTCTTCTACATCTTCGTGTGTAAAAGACCTCCCATCCCATTTGTTTAACCCACCAAAGGTAAGCCTTCGTTACTTTCTTAAAATTTCTGTTCCATATTCTTCTACATCTTCGTGTGTAAAAGACCTCCCATCCCATTTGTTTAACCCACCAAAGGTAAGCCTTCGTTACTTTCTTAAAATTTATGTTCCATATTCTTCTACATCTTCGTGCGCACCGGCCGTCAAACCACCTTCTTTAACTACAAAATTCAAACAATGACCAAGACTCATTATCATCAAAACATGTCAGATGAAAGAGAGACAAAAAAATAAAAACGGTAGATGATAGGGAGACTTTGCACCCATAACATCCTAAATCTTTGAGACTTGACCAGTCACCAAAAGCCTACTTCCCTTGCCCCCTCAACCTAAAAATGATTTCAAGTTGCTGCTATTCTAGATGTTATCAGTCCATATATCATCTAAAACAAGTTAAAATCTATTTTTGATAAGTAAACGAAAACAAGTAAAAATATCTTACAAGCCAAAATATCTACAACATGGGTTTGTAGTTGATCCTAGGAGAAAAAGTTGATAACATGATTATTCTGAGATAGTATCCTCTCTTTGAAAATCTGGTTTAAATAAAAAAATGTATGTGACAGAAACCCAAAATCTAATTTTGAGATATGTACCTATCCTGTCATCTGCATAGACAAGTTGAGCAAGAGAAGTTTTACCACACTACCCATTTCTACAATGGTAATGACAGCAATATCGTTGTCATCCAAGAGTCCCACAAATCCTGTGCATCATAGCTGCTACCTAAGCTTTCCAAGCAAATCCCTCAGCAAGTAAGAGTTGAACAATTCTACGGATTTTCTTCAACATCTTCAAGCCAATCCCTCAAAAACACTAGCTGATTTAAGAACATATTGTTTTGTAAAAACTCTTTGATCCCATCTTTCTTTCTTTTTCACCCTTTTTTTTTTTTTTTTTTTTTTTAATAATTAATCGAGATATAATTAAACGCATAAGACGCCTCCAAGTACACAAGAAGTGTGGACAAAAAGAACAAGAAAAACATGATAATTAATCACTAAAGGAGAAACATAAGCAGCTGTCGAAAAATAGAAATTGTTAAAGAATAAAGCTTTCAACTCCTCCAAGGTCCTCTCGTCATCCTCAAAACACCTATCATTCTTTTCCCTCAAAAAACACCACAAAAGGCACAAAGGCATCATCTTCCATGCTACAACACTCCGAGTGTTGCTGACAGTCCACCAACAAGCAAACAAATCAACTACTCGTCTAGACATAAACCAAGACAACTTGAATCGTTTGAAGAAGACATTCCAAATGGCACAAGCAAACTCACAAAGCAGAAGAAGGTGGTCCACAAACTCCTGATTCTTTTTGCACATAACATACCAACAACCACAACGACGTACCGCTTCCGGAGATTATCCATGTTAAGGATCTTCCCTAGGGCCTCACACAAAAAAGGCCACCCTCAACAGAACTTCAGTCCTCCAAAGACTCTTTCAAAGGGAAACAGAAACCATCAAGGCAACCCATAACATTGTAGACGGATTTAAAACCAAAAAACCCTCTTTTGGAAGGGACCCATGATAGCCTATGTTTCCCTTCCCATCTCATTCTTACTAAACACAACAACCTATAGAACGAGGTAAAAGCATCCGCCTCCTAATCCTAAGCTGCTCTAGCAAAGCTCACGTTCCACAGAATGGCACTTCCAGAAAATTCCATGTGAGCCTCAACAGGAGCATCCATTGCATGAACAATACCAGATCTCTTCTTTCATCTTAAAGATCCTCTTAATAATGTAATGAAGTTCTCAGACTGTTAACAATACCTTGATAATAAGCCCATTTTTAGAAGTCTACCATGTTCAATGTCAAAAGGGACATTAAACATGTTCAATTGCTTAATAGTCATCCTATTATTACATATAGAGATTAGAGAACCTTCTCTTTCATTTTTCTCCATTGAATTACCCAATTATCATTATTAATCTATTCAATAATTTACTTATGCAAATCACATGCATTGCATTTTGTATACATTCTAATTATTTGGCAAACATGTCACTAGTCAAAGAACTAGAAAAATAAAAAGTAAGAATCATTCTAATGCTCTATGAAACTAGCAAAGAGCCACACTTCAAGGACCACACCTGTACCACCCGGAATTTTAATCCCTAAATAAAGAGGTTCTAATTTTGAGATTTCGGCCAAATTATAATATTTTATGGACAAAGTAATAATTTTGGAGGAATTTAAGAAATACATGGATATTTATGGAAATAAATTTTGGTTGGTGGAATTTAGTGTTCAGGCTTTGATCTTATTATTAAGGAATTTATTTAGGTCTGAATTTTGTTACGAAGAGATTTTAAGATATTAGGGAATTTTTTTGGAGAAAGGGAGATTCTTGGGAGTTAAGTTATTTTAGATTTGATAAAGGGTAAATAATAACTAATGATAAAAAAAAAAAGGAGAAAAAAAAAATAGATCAAAAGGAAATGAGGAGCAATTTTGGTACTTTAGGAAAAGAAGGGGTTTTTGATAAAATGTTCAGATTAAAAGAGAGAGCGAGAGAGAGAGAGAGAGAGAGAAGCAGCTGGCCAGATTGGGGCTATAATTTCCGTCAAATGTGAGTTCTTTTATGTTCAATTTATTGGTTTGAAAATTGGTGGTGGGTTGCTGCTCTCTTTATAGGGATTTCAGTGGGTTATGATTTTATTGGGGACTTGAGAACTTTTTTTTTTTGGTTGAATGGGTGCTTCATTGGGAAAAATTAAATAAAATTAAAAAAAAAAAGAAGCAAAATTGGACTACAAATTGGAATGGTGATTGCCGATTGGGGTGATTTTGGAGGAGCCAAGTGGGTGTTTATTTGCTAAAAGTTGAGTAGTTTTATTCTTTAATTTCAGATGTGGAATGTTTTGTAGTTTTGAATGGATTGTGTAATGGGGTTGAAGTTTTGGAGTTGACTTTGTTGGGTGCTTTTTCTAGGTGTACAGTCGAATATATAATGTATTGAGAGATTTGTTGTGATTTTTGGAAGGACCAATTGGGGGTGAAGTGTTGTTGAGCATTTTTCTAGATGTGATTTTGTTGAGAGGTTTATTTTGACTGAGTGGGGAAGAGGGATATTAAATTTCTTGGATTTTTGGGAGAGAAAACCAGAAAGTTAGAATACTAGAAAATTTACTATAATAACTAAATAAATGAGCCAATAAATAAATTAATCAAATAAATAAAGATAAAAATTGGATATTGTGGATAACCTGAACTGACGTTAGGATAAAATTTCCTCAGTCATCATGAGGAGTAAGCGAAACGATAAAAAGAATGCAAGTAAAACCCCTTACCAGCAATATTCAAATGTTTTATCATGAATTGTTGTACCATGTATATGCAAGTAAATAAAATGCATGCATAGTTTTATAGTGACATGAGCCCGACGCATATTTTATTTACTCTAAATTATGTTGAAAACATGGCTTACAAATTGTTGAAGGAAAGGAATTTAAAGGGAGAAAAAAAAATAATTTTGAGACAAAGAAAGTAAGACCAGTTTTGGGATGGAAAAAGCTTATGTGAAATCAAAGATAAAAGATTATAAGATTGGATCACACATGGTGTCAATATGGTGCTTGGTCATGTTGTAGTCGATTTCTCTATGGTATCGGTTTGGTGCACAGTCATGCAAAAATCACCCATTGCGTCAATCATGTTGCTCAGTCAAGTGAAAGTCACATGCAGTGTCAATCTAGTGCTTGGTCATGGTTTTGAGGGGTCACGAGTGGCATGGTTCTGGTGCTCAGTCACAGTGTGGCTGATTTTCCCATGGTGTCAGTCTGGTGCTTGTTCATGAGAAAAATCAACTTAATTCAAGAATAAAACATGTAAAAGATGATAAGGCTAAGCGGGTTTAAATGAATTATGTTCTGAATTAAAAATGTATATTTACGAGTTTGAATTTACAGAGAATCTTTTATTTAAGTACATAGCCTTATATTATCTGCTACCAATTGTATTGAATGATATTAGTATGTACGCAGATGTGTTTTGGTGTCTGGCGAACCCCCCCAGTACTTATAAATTATGTGCAATTGACACATAAGTCTCTCTCTCTTTTTAAATCTACATTGGTGTTCACCTCAAAAGCACTTATACTTAAATTTTCCAGAAAAAGATGTACTCTAGCTTATGGAGTAAAATAGGGTTGCATTAGTGTTTGGGTCTATAAAAAGAGAGAGGATTTGTATCAGACAAAAATGGCTCACATTACACACAAATGCTATTGGAGGTTTTTACATGCTAAGCCATGGACACATAAGTTTCACCTGTAAAATTGTAAATTTTATATAGTTGCGCCAAAGGCTGACGAACTAGAAGGGTACGACCAGTATGACCTGTAGAGCTGTGGGGTCATGACTTTTGGGAGGCTCGAAATGAGGGAATATCTTGTGAAGACTTGAGGTTTAAGTTTAGTGAGCCTATGTGCCGATTTTGTTATTGTATAGTTTTTAAAAATCGGGAACAATATTGAGGTGTATATTGAACTAAGTTGTATATAAATTTCAATATGAATGAAAGTTATGCTATTTATAGTGCTCTGGTGTTTCAAAATGGTTTCAAAAAAATATATAGCATAATTTCCGTTGTGTTGTTTATTAGGAATAATAGTAGCGACACTTGGATAGTACAAATAATGTCTTTATCCAGGCGGGGCGTTACAACATCCTTCTCAGCACCACAACATGAATGACCACATTATACACAATATTACAATTAAAAATATATTATATAATAAACAAAATAGTTGAACAATTAAAAATGTATTATATAATAAACAAAATAGTTGTACATACCTCCAAAGTGAAGTCAAGCTTGCTTCAATATCTTGTTAACATAAAGATTTGCTTTGATACATTAAGGTTACTGCCTCGATAGAACAAGACAAGTAAAATACAAGTATATGATTTACAAGTCCTTGAATAGCTCCAAACTGCCTGCACTAACACCATAAACTGAGGTTAATCCAATATCAAAAGCAGCCATCCCCAAACTCTTAAAACTAGATGCAGATTACATTAAGAAATTACCTGTCAAGATTTTAGAATACAGTCTTGTCAATTTAGATGGATCGTCAAGGGCATCTATTTACAATAGGTTCATCAATCAGATGTCCAGAAGGTGTGTAGTCCAACACACTTGTCAGGCCAAACCAAAGGTGATTTCCTTGTATGTTTAAAAGACGGAGATGAGGTATTTCAAATTTTACCACTTCCCTACATCATCAAGGCTTTGGAACTTCCTCTTGTGAGTCATTAGACTTGTAGTCCTCAATCAAGGCCTGTATGATATGTGAAGCCTCAGAAGCCCTTCCTTGGGGTAGGTATTGGTTTAATTTGTCCAAGTAATTGGCAGCAGTTTGGAGCTCATTTTCATTCAAATTACAGGAGATAATGTCATTCCATTCATTTGATCTTCCTTCCAAGCAAATACCATGTAGCAGGGCAGCAAAAGAAACAGAATCTAGAAGGAACCCCTTACTGATCATCTTATCATGCAACTGCAAAGCAGTTTTAACCATCCCATGTTGGCAAAGGCAAATGATAATAGAATTATATACTGCAGTTATTTGCACCCATCCATCTGATGTCATCTTTCCAAAAAAATCCAGAAACATAGACTTCTCATTCTCCTGAACCCTATTGCTTTCCTTAGAAACTGCACTGAGTGCAGTATTTGCAAACCCATTTACAAGATAATGAAAGATAACATCATTAGGAATGCACTTGCTCAGCAGCATCAGCTCAAAAAAGGAGGCCGCTTTTGCAAGTTTACACGCTTTACAAAAGCTCCCAATAAATATACTGTATGTGACAACATTAGGCTCCAAACCACAAGATTGCATCTCTCTGAAAGTTTCTTCAGCTCTATCGAAATCTCCCTTGATGCAAAACCCATTTATGAGGGAGGTGTATGTGACCACATTTGGCTTGCACCTCTCTTTCACCATCAGCCCAAATATCTTCAGTGCACCATCCAAGTCATGCTGCTTTACGTACCCATCAATAAGTGTGGTATAGGTATAGACATCTGGAGCATGACCCCCTTTCCTCATTCTAAGGATACATGACAATGCATCCTTCATCATTCCAAATTTGCAGAAACCTTTAATCATGGCATTGTACCCCACAACACCAGGGTCTATATCCTTTTCAATGGCGAACTCAAAGAGTTTCTTTGCCTCCTCAATTTCATCATTTCTGATGAACCCGTCCACCAAAGTGGCATAAACGAATCCATCAGGTTGCAAATTTTGGTCAAGCATCTCAGCAAGCAGCAGCTTGGCAGCAGGAAGCCTGCCTTTCTTGCAGAGTCCACTCATCAAGACATTGTAAATGCCAGCATCAGGTAATACTCCCCTTTCCATCATTTTGTCTCGCATTGTTAATGCAACATCAACTTCCCCTGCAACAATGAGTCCATGGATGAGAGCTCCATAAGAAACCAAATCAGGTTTGTGCCCTCCTTCCATCATCTTTATAAGCAAATCTGAGGCCCTGAAGTATTCCCCTTGTCTGCAATAAGCATGTATAAGAGGAGTATAACTAAACTTGTTTGGCATTAGTCCCCTTTTCCTTGCCTCCTCCAGAAATTTATCAGCTTCCTTAACCTTCCCCTCCCTGCATGAACCATTAATCAAAGTATTATAGGTTATAATATCCGGCTCACAACCACTCTCAATCATCCTTCTAATCGTCTCCACCACTCCAACTGCACAACCATGCTTATACTGAGCATCAATTATAGTATTATATACTTGAACACTGACATTCAAACCCCTCTCTTTCATTTCTACCAAAAGTCGATCAATCACTTCAAATTTCCCTCCCTTGCAAAATCCATTTATCATGGCCCCGTAAGTCTCCAATGTAGGCAAGAACCCTTTCAATTTCAACTCCTTAAAAAGCCCATTGGCACTTTCAACATCACCTCTCTTGCAATACCCATCAATGAGCGTATTATAAAACACAACATTTGGCACGCAACCCTCCCCCCACCTATCTTCAATCAACTTCCAACCTTCCTTGACCTTCCCTTCCTTACACAAACTCCCAACCATAATGCAAGTACTATAATCATCTACACAGGAATTCTCAAGCATTTCATCATACACCCGGCAAGCGATTTCAGTTCGCCGATGCTTCACAAGGACACTAAGCAAAGAATTACACGCGAAAACACCCGGAACGCAATTATGCATTTCACCTACCATATTATAAAATTCAAGTGCCTTACCTACCGACCCAGAATCCGCATAGGCGTGAATTAAAGCGCTCAATGCTTCACGGGTCGGCTTTAGTTCTTCGAGTTTCATACTCTTCAACACCAATTCAATCTCCGAAAAAATTTTAAACCTCGCCAAAAGCTTCAAAAGCGAAGAATACGCAGACCCATCAAGCGAACAACCATACGGCCGCTTTGAGGCCCAATCGAAGAACTTCAAACCCAATTCTACATCGTGTATTCGGTCTAAAACGTGATGGGCAATGTCCGAAACAAGGACTTGGGATTCGGAGAAGTGGGTTTCGAGGGACTGGTCCCATTGGTCATGGGTTTCGAGGATTCGGATGGTGTCTTGGAGTAGTTTGATAGAGGGCCTGAAGAGAAAGGGTGAAGAAGAAGACGAAGTGGGTTTGGGGTTGTGAAGGGGTTTGATGCGAGAGAGAAGGGTTTTAGACATGGGAGCGTGGAATGAGATGAAGTGGGTTCTCTTCAAAAACACCCGCTAGATTTGAAAGTAAATGGTGCAGGTAGGAAGTTAGTCTTCCATGGTTTGAACCTCCAATAATTTGCTAGAGTTGTCTTCCATGGTTTAAACCTTTTTCCACCTCCTTTTGACTATTTG
>NC_081547.1:20857482-20890953 GCF_901000735.1 Corylus avellana
TTAAACCTTTTTCCACCTCCTTTTGACTATTTGGTTTTTTCCAAGGCAATTCTTACGTGATTTTTTTTTCTTTTTTTTTCTTTTTTTTTTTTTTCCAATTCTTACGTGATTAGGCACACACCATGATTTTTCGGGTCTATTTTGGACGGGAGGATATCTCGCTAATGGTTAGAAGAGAATATTCAATTAATGGTTATCATCTTTTTAAAAAAATCTTGAAGCCATAAATAAGACACATGTTCCATTAATAAAAAAAATAAAAATAAAAATATTATATATTTTTAAAAAAATTATAAAAATTGAAGAGTGACTGGACCTCCCCAATAGGGGGTGGCTTAGGCCACCTCAAAAAGCGAGTAATATTGCTATAATTGAATCCCTATCACCGACTATATCAGGTCCACGTGCCAGGTAGATTAGATGGCAAGTGCTGGTTGGTTTGGTACAAAAAGGTTTTAAACACATGGGCCTTTGGCAAGTTGATTATTGGTTATAAGTAAAGTAAGCTAAGGGCCTATTTAAGATTATATTTTAAGAGTATAAAAATACGTTTAACACTTAAAAAGTCTATTTAAAGAAAAAAATAGTCGTTTGATAAAAAAATTAAAAGGGGTTTTAAGGGCCCATGCCTTAGCATGGTATACTTTTATGGTTAGCTATGTACAGACTTACTCCCTGTTATTAAAAAAAAAAATTATATTAGTTTATTATCTCTCCTTAAACAATAATTTCAAAACTTTAAGATAAACAAGCTAAATGATAAGATTAATTATTGTTACTCCATAAATTACAACGTTGAGATATCTTTGATGCTTCTAAAAATAAATTGTTAGCCTTGTAAACCAAAAGGAGGAATTTAAGTAGCAAGTAGAATATTAATAAAATAAACAACTCCTATATTATTATTATTATAGGTCAAGAGTTTGAAACCTTATTTACATAATGACTAATACTACATACACTTCTACTCTCTTACTACTGAAGGCACTTAAGGGGGCACAACCCGGATAAATAAGAAGCAGCACACAAAGATAAGGTCAATAACAGCTACTCAGACTCATATTACAAATATCCAACTAATCCTAAAAGGAAAAATCCCAAATCCAACAAGCTCCACCCGTTGAACCAATGTTAAGCACTGTGGAACAACTATCCAGCCAGCAGGCCTGCTCCTTGCCAAAAAACCACCCCCTGCAAACATTTGTACAGCTCAATATATGATCGAGACATCACCAATCCACCCAATGTAATGAGAAATCAAGGGTCCAAAACTTCCTCACAGCCAATACCGCAACAGAAGATCATGGAGTCATTATCACTCGTTTCATGTAACTGCAGTTCACAATCAAATGACCTTCTGCATAAACTCCAGTTTCGTACGGTCCAGCTAAGAGCAGCTGCCACACAGAAAACACACACCACCAATTGAAAAAGAAAAAGAAAAATCAATGAAAGGAGCCTGTTTATGGAACTATATGATCCAACAGCTTTCTGTTGCTTGTACATTCATGATTATAGAGGGATCATCTTCTTTGTTTCCATGACCCTTGAGCATTATGCCTGACCCATTAGACCATGCTATGCTTTTTTCATTGATAGTTGAAACATTTTGCATATCCATTTTCAGTTTCTATAACTATTGAAAGGTATTTCTTATTTGCATGACAAGAGCCATCATCTAAGCTCAATGGTGTTTCAATCCTTTACTTCTGCCTTAATTAAAAGTAAATGGGAAGAATATGGTCAGTCAAAGCTGGAAAACTTTTACATTTGCACAGACCTACTGTCATTTTATCAGCAATTGCCTTGATATGACCACAACTTTAAAAAGCTGAATACCTTCAAAACCCATTATAGTTATTAAGCACATAAAAATATTTAACCCTCACTCTCCCCACATGCCATCTTATTTCCATAAGCATGATTCTTTAACATTGAGCATAACAAGTTCCACATCTAAAATACAAGTGCAGCTACATAATTGGAACTATGAGTTTATGACATAAATACCAAAATATCAGCAAAATTATTTGACCTAACAACAAAGAGCAAGATATTTATTTACCGAGATTTTATCATTCAATTGATATCAAACAAGGATGAATTTCCTTCTTTTGTAGACCACTCTGTTCTTCACCACCAAAGCTGAAATTTTTTGAAAAAAATGAAAATCTTGGGAACTAACTACCCATCAGGATTGGATTGATATCTAACTATGATGAATTATTTTCCATTTGAATAACACAAAAGGAAATATATGAATACTAATGCATGTAGACAATTGTCAACACATGCAACAGCAAATGGATCTATAAACAAAGGATGTCATCGCATAACTATTGATGCAACAGGATTTTTTTTATACAAGTAATGCAACACAATATTACTATCCGTGTAGACATACATGAAATACTAATGCAGTGTTTCAAACTATCTATCAGGAGTCAATTCACTATGGTCCATGCAAACTTGCCGCTCTTAATTTTGTCTTTTATAAGTAAATCAATCTTATAAAAGCGCAAAGGACGTAACCCAAGTACATAGGAAGTATATAAAAAAAATAGCCACTTAGAAAAAAGAAAGAGGAACAGAAATCCAGAAATTATGAGCAGAAAACTTGACACTCATAATGACAAAGAATGGCATTACATTTACAGTGAAAGAAAATACAAAAAGAAGAAACAGAGTTACTACAGTTCATATAGTGCTCATGACACACACATACACACAGGCAAACATAATATATATATATATATATATATATATATATATATATATAGAGAGAGAGAGAGAGAGAGAGAGAGTCATCACATAATGAACTTACAAAAACCTTGGGAGACCACCGTCCATCAGAATTCCCCATTTCATCACGAACTTTATTGAGGAGTTGCAACAAATTAAAAGAGCATATGACTTTGGTATGATGTAAACCCATTAATAATCCATGTCCAATTAGCTTTGTAAATTTACAAATGAATCGTGTACAAAGAATACCAGCTCTTGCTTAGCTTTTTCCTGTTACATTAATAAAAAAATTAATGGTTTACAAGTCCATCATCTTATTCCATTCCTGGACAATATGGACTTTAAAGTACTCAATTGACTTGAAGAAAAAGAAGGCACCCTACTCTGAGCCAAAGCCAGGATGACCTTAGCCTTACCAAGTTGTCCATTCTTCTTAAGGCCTTCAAGCAACGTATGAATGGTATCAACACTTGGAAACCAATTCTTTCTCATGCAGTCTTTACACATTGTATATGCCAAATCAAAATCCCCTCCCTTACAGAGATAATGAATCATGGTCTGGTAAATTTTAACATTGGGTTTGTACCCCTTGGCATGGAAAGCAGAATAGACCCTTTTGGCCATTTCAAGATACCCAGCCTGGCAAAACCCTTTGATCACCAAATTATAGGTAACCTCATCAGGTGTAATCCCAAGCTTCTGCATCATGTCCATCAAACTATTAGCTTGCCATGCTCGTCTCCTATTAACCAAATACTGGATCCTAACATTAAATGTTGCAAGATTTGGTAAACACCCCCTTAGCACCATTAGATTCCACAACCCATTGCCAATCTCGCACCGGTTATCCTTATAGAATGCCGAAATAAGAGTTGTGTAGGTAACCACATCCGGCTTTATTCCCAACTTTTCCATCTCTACCATGACTAAATACGCTTTATCCAAAACATACATGTCACAGAAAGCCTTTATCACGATATTAACTGAAAAAATGTCCAATTCAACAAAAAACCTCTCAGGAACATTGTTAAGAAATTCCTCAATTGCTCCTAAATCACGTGTACTCGTCAAAACCTGAAGTGCAGCATTGAAGGATTTAACAGTCCTTTGACACCCATACAAATGCATATCATAAAAAGTATCAATAGCATGTTTAGTCATCCCAGCCTTACCATACAACATTATAATCCTCACAATAAACCCTTCACGGCGACCTTGCGGAAGAGTCTTCTGATGCTCAAGCAAATGCTCAATGTAATCAAAGCGGCCTGCACCAGCTAGCCTAGACACTGTATCTTCAAATGTAAAACGGTTTTCAATTACAATCCGATTGTGTGCATTGGCCTTAAATAAATGGAACAGCCTCTCAGGGTCCCGCTCATTCTTAAGCTTCACAAGGGCAGGTTCTTCCAATGGTTTCAGATTTTGAATGCAGTTCGATACAGCTGCAGGAGTATCTGTTGATGCAATGGAGGCTACAGTGTGACAAAATCTGCGAAAAGATCGCAGAGAGAGCATATTCTAGATATCTCCTCAGACTGAAACATACCCATCCATCCAAATGAAGAATCTATTCAGTACTCTCATGGAATATCCAATACCCACATAACAAATTTAAAATCCCAGAATCATTAACTCCCATAAACAAATAAAATATCAAGATTTTGCTCAAATCGAAACATACCCAGATGCTGAAACCAAGATTCTAGGCACTAACTTGAGATAATATTCACCCATGTTAGAAATACAAGAACCCAGAAATATGCACCCAAAACGGAAGAAAACGAAGTTAATATCAGATCAAAGTAGCAATGGGATAACCTATATAGCTAAAGTTGTTTGCATAGCTATTCTTGCATTGCTGTAGAATATGAACGAAGGAAACGCCAGAGGAGAGTTTGTACGAGGGAATGAAAGTTGCAAGGAGATGAGTGTTAACGGTATGTAGGAGGTGGATCCGAGTGGGAGCTCATTCGCTCGGAGTTTCGGTAGCCTTGCTGGTTTCGGAGGGTTTTGGGGTTTAGGTTTTTGGCGTGGTTGGTCTGGTAAGCGCATTCTATTACGGGGCAGTTCACGGTAAGGAAGGGTGGGCTGCTGGATAGTTGATGGTGATTGGTCCGACCACAATTTCGCCCTAAATATTTTACGTGTGGATTGAGATCACGGCAATTATGTGTCTAAAATACGTACATTTAATATGAGATTTATTTGCTCTAATAGGTGATTGGTTTTTTGTTTTTTATTTTTTATTTAAAGAATAAAAAAAAAAAAAGGTATTTTGATGTCTTATAAAGATAAAAACAATGTTAAGTCTTTTGTATTTTATATTGTTTGTTATTTTTGTTTAGAAAAAAAAAAACCAAAAAACCAAAAAAAAAAAAAGAAAATTTTAAGAATCGAAAACTACTTATCCTTCCTATTCCTTTTCTTTTTTCTTTTTTCTTTTTTCCTTTCAAAAAAATAAAAAATAGAAACTTGAATCACAATTATTTAACTCAAATCGATCATTCAGTCGTATCGGTCTCAACACATCAATGCTAAGTTGCTAACACTAGAATTAGCCCTTGACTAAACTCAACATTTTATTGCTCAACTTGTTTTCAATATGTTTGCCCGATTTATTGATAAACCTTGATTTTTACCAAAGATGATGAAAACATGAATTTCCAACTATTTGTGCCTCGGGGAGATTATATCTTTCAAATTTTGTGATGAAGCAATTTTATATTCAGACAAATGAAATAAAAGGGCATTACTTGAATGAAGCTATAGGTAAGATTTCCAAGAGCAAAGAGAAGGTAAGATATGCAAGGGTCATTGTCATGGATGTTTCCCTTATTTTCTTCTCTAACAATCATACCGATTAAAATTTCAAACCACCTTGTCTCAAACAAGCAATGTTTCTGTCCTCCAAAATTGATGTGACTTCTAAAATCACCCTTGAATTTGTAATAAATTGCTATTGATTTTGATCAAATAATAATTTTAAAAGCTACATCAGTTTTGAGAGGACGTTTAGCATTACTAGTCTCAAACACCGTTGAAAATACCTTATTAGTGAGCTTCACATCTATAAATCTTTATACGCATAAATCTCTTAACTTGGTATGTATGTATGTATGTATGTCTCTCTCACCTGTCAAACTCTTTAGATTAAGGCCCCAAAAAAAAAACTTCAACCAACAATTCCAGTTTAATTAATATTTAAAATTTAGCTTGTCCAATGAACAAGAGACATTCAAGAGGAGAACAGCTGCTAAACAGCTGCATTGGAGATCAACCATAGCTTAAATTCGCTTCAGTCTTCAATCTTTAGATGTTATAACGAGCAACCCTAATGCACCAATAAGAATATACTGCAAGAGAAACGGCAAAGGTTACTTTCCATACAAATTCAATTGCTTAGCAGTTTTGGTATTCTAAAGTCTAATTAATTGTGACACTGCAAAAATTACAATAAAGAGCGTCAGTTTAGGGATTCTAAGGTTGAACTCAAAAGATCCGCTGTAAATAAACAGTCAAGAACAAAGAGGACAGTTTGTCTAAATATATTGTCAAATAAAAATGGAATATTACAAAATCTAAGCAATAATAGTTTTAGGAATCAGAAGTAAACAGTAGCAAAAAAAAAAAAAAAAAAACATTGCTTTGGGGAATTACCAGACAAAATTCTTCATTTTTTTTATAAGTAGATGGAATTTATTGAAAAGTACAAACCTTCTAAATAAAATAAATTGATAGAGATCAAACCTTTATTATTGGCTTTTCAGTCATGATAATTGTCACCCAGCCAACATAAGGTAGGAACCTGCCAGTAACAGTCTTGTAAGCAATATGAAGATTTTTTTCAAATTCAACAAATAAAAGGTGCAGTTTCTTTCTTTTTTTTATTCCACCTTTGAGCACACCATATTTACTAAAAGAATTAAGACAATGTATGAGAAAAACTGGTGGCGATCTTAGGTGCTTCTCATACTCTAAACTTGGTTTCAAGTCTTTTCAGGATCTTGTATACCAACTTCTTCACAAACCTAACTCATCACCAACCGATAAGGTACATTGTTCATCCAGCATTGCAAAATAGTTGGTGATGATAGAAAGGTTACCAGAAGGCTCATTAGTATATCGGAGCATCAGGCTTCCGATACAGTATACACAAGTCCACATGTTTCTTGCAGCATTCAACAAATTTCATTTCATTGCATTTATAGGAATAGTTATGGTTAATCAAACAACGATATTTTTACTATTTAGCATCAGATTGGTGACAAATCCATTTTCTGTAATCCATTTGGAAGGATGTGATCAACCTTTTATGTGCAATAGATGATTATTATGCAGCCAGAAAAAATGTTAATCCAGAACCATGAGACACACAAAAACACAAAATGTGAAGAGTCCATGCATAAAACAGTGTTTCAGCAAGGCTGCACAAAATGATGAGGTCTCCATGCTAACATGGTGCAAGTATAGCCCAAATACGTACAAATAAATAACATTAAAGAGGAAGGTTATTGCCAGGATTTTTACCCCACAGCTCTTCCCATTATGTGGTGCCGTTGAAGCCAGAGCTGACCATGAGCATACAGAAGCCTGTCATCCCCATAATTGTTATCTCCTGAGATACACAACAATACGTCAAATGGAGGAACATTAGGGTCACAGCAAAGGACCCACAAAAGGTTACAGTGAATGTAATAATATCATTAACATGTTCAAATAACATAGTTTCACTGCTCTAAGTGTGACCCACAGAAACGCTCTCCCAAAAGCCTTCTTGCTCTCCCTTCGCTCCCCCGTCACTGCAGCAAACAGGAGGGAGAAGCCTCCCTCCCTCCTCAACCTCTCTTCTCTGTTTTCCTTTTCTTTTTTTCTTTTTTTCTTTTTTCTTTTTTTTTTTTTTTTTTGTCATTTTTTCTTCTCTTTTTCTCCCTTTTTTTAGAAAGATGGAAGCTAGATCTACTGCCCTTCGTTCACGCCTGCCATGCACACGCCCCCTCACTAACTTCCCCACCCCCACCTTGTACCACCACCAGCCAACTAATCCACCAGCGCACAAGGCACACACACCACCTCCTACGGTAGCTTCCAGCACCAGTTCGTCCCTCCAAGAGCCCACATCCCAACCTTCTTCCTCAATAAAGTGGGAATGGTCTTCTCTTTTGAAACTGTTGCAAAGCATGCTCCTTTGTCCATGGATGCGGGAAAGGTGATCATCATCGACCGCCTCTTCGCAGTCATCCTTAGTGCACCCCTAGTTCAATGGTCCAATCATTGGATTGCATTACATACCGCCATCAAGGGCAAATTTTCTCAGCCTTTTGGTAAAGGAACTATGGGACCAGATCTGTTTGTATCCATTTCTCACTTTATTTGTATCTTTATTTTTATACATTGTAATGTCCACCACCACCCCCTCCTTTTGTAGTCTTTTTTTTTTTTTTTTTTTTTTTTTTTTTTTTTTTTTTCCTAATGGTTAATTTGCTCAGAAGAAGAGAGTAACATGTTTAATACAGCAGAAATAGAAAAGAGAAAGCAAAAATATGAATTATGACACTATAGCCAGCCCATCCATATCGATACACAACCACCTCCAGAAATAACCTTCATTTAAGACCTTGGGGGACTATATAAAGTACTCAATAAATTCCAAACAAAATGTTCAATTTTCTAAAAGCTGGCACCTTTTGTGAGGACATCAACCTCTCCAGTATCTTCTCGTTCATGGACCTGCAAAAAAAATTAACTGTAAGACTCACTAAACAACTTATTATTGATAATTAATAAACCTTACTAAAGAAAAGACAAGCTCAGTAATAACCAAAACATGAAAATGTCTTTTCCAGATAACTCCAAACAATTCTTTCTGATTTTTGGCATTAAATGCTAAAATAATGCCTCAATTGTACTAAGAAACTAAAACACAGTCCTATGTGCTCCTGTCATGCAACATTTTCCTTGCAAAGGAAACGCTATCACAAGGCGTCTTTTTCAAAACGATTCTAGAGTTTGAACTTCTTACAATTTTAGTCTGAGAATAAACATATTTTTAAATTTTTGTAATGCTGTCAATAACAATATCAAAAGGTCTTCATGTCATTTATAAAACAGGAAGGTTATTTCATTCCACCTTCCATTTCCAAAAATTAAAAAAAATAAAATAAAAAAACTGTTCCTTTTCTCTTAGGGAATTGTCATTCCGCGTACCAAACGTAACTTAGACCAAACAGCATTCTTCTGAGTGCCTGCCCTGTACAAGCACAGAGTTGGTACTTTCTGTTTGAAATCATAATGACCAAACAGCATTTTTCTGAGTGCCTGCCCTGTACAAGCACAGAGTTGGTACTTTCTGTTGACATCATAACTTACTGAGTCGACCTTCTTCCAAGTATCTCCCAACTCCAATTAATTTGGAAAAGGATGCCTATAGTTACTTACCAAAATAGAATCAATAGACCAAGTCTAGTCAATTGAAATAATGCTTACTTGAGTTGTGCATCTGACAAGCAAGAAAAGGGAGTTTGGGTGGGGGAGATTTCAAATAATCGAGAGAAGTTCCCAAGTGTCTCAAAATTATCATGACCAAAAAGTTGCAATATATTCACTTGAACCAAGGGCTACAGATGGTAACAAGAATGGTTTCACAGGGTACTGGACATATGTAGCCAACCCCAATACGCAACAGTCTGAACATTCTATGGATTAGTTCAATGCCTAGAACAGCGATCAAAACATTTGATATTTATCTACGTTGATGAAGTCAATATATTCTTGCCAAATTTAGCACCAAAATAACATGCCATTAAGTATCAACATTTGTGGGGTCCAGGTGTAGACAGATATATTTAAGCATCCAATTGAGCAAGTCTGTTGGCTAGTATCTAATACACTAATTTAAAACTCTAACAAAGTACTAACGGAAAATTGTGCTGCAAGTCAGAGCCCAACCTTATGTCTCATACACTTCAATAGGTGAAAGCTAAGATGGAAACAAATGAGAGTTTTTTTTTTTGAAATGAAGAAACAAATGACCATTAGAATCATGTTTATAATCAAAACACATAGCTTCCACCAAGGTAACAATGATACCAGCATTCCATGGGAATCAATGTGTTGTATAAGGTCTGCAAGTATTTACCTTAATTACACGGTGGACAATGGGAATCTCACGGCCCTGAATGAATACATCCACAAAAATAAAAATATTAGCATCAAGAAAAAAGGACAAAAAAGGGGGAGAGGGAGTTGAAGAACAAGAGAGCAGCAGATCTCATGCATGCAAACATCCATGCATAACAAAATAATTTCAAAATAGTATAAGAAGAAAAATAGCATTTATTATTAAATGTCAATATATAACATAAAATAAAAGGTTTGTGAAAAGCTGCAATAGATTATGAAAATTCAAAGTCACTACTAAAGTTTTCCGTCCAGTTTCATCTTCATGATAATTATGTTTGTCATTTTCTTTTCCAAATGCAATTGCTTTACCATTAAAAACCAAAATGAAGAAGAAGAAAGAAAGAAGGTTGATCTCTATCAAAACTGAAAGATAAATAGTTACAACCAAAACATTCTTTTTTCTTTTTCCATAACATGTAACTGACAGGATTACCATGGAGGTATCAAATTTTGGCACATTAGTTAAGTGGATTAGCAAATAAAAGGTGCAAGTCCTATTGACATTCTACATTACTGTTTTATTTATTTTCTTTGTGGCAGAGCCTTGAGTTTGTGAATTAATTCTGTTTTTTGATAAGTCAATCTTATAAAAATGCGCAAAGGGGTCGTGCATACAAGAGAAACACACTAGATAGAAAAAGAAACACACAGATCTAAAATTTCTAAGAATTTAAAAAATCTGGGACTACTGCAGGCAGCCATCCAAAAAAATTAAGAGTTTTGAACAAAATAGCTTTTAATTCAAACATTGTCCTCTCGCAATTGTCAAAGTTGCGAGCATTTTGTTCTCTCCAAATACACCATATTGAATACAGACAAACCAATTTCCAAACTTCTTTATTGTGGTGGCTTCCGAGCTGATCTCTCCAACAAGCCAAAAGCTCCACCACCTGATGGGGCATGACCTACTTTATCTCCAACAGAAGGAAGATCGAAACCCACAAATCCCTGGCCACTTTGCAGTGGAGCAAGAGGTGATTAATAGATTCCCCACTCTTCTTGAACATGCAACACCAACATGCTTCTGTCTTATATTATCCAAAGTTCAGATTTTCCCTAGAGCTGCCACACATAAAAAAAAACGCCACCCTTGATGGAGCCTTATTTCTACAAATGCTTTTCCAAGGAAAGAAAGGACTAGTGGGAGGACTAAACGCATGGTAAAAGGATTTAACCTCAATCACCTACCTCTTGAAAGGGATCCAACAAATTTATCCTTGTCGCCTCGTCTATCTGAACGAGTATAATAGATCAAAGAACAAGGTAATCGACCCCACCTCCCAATCATGCACTAATCTGATAAAGTTAATGTTCCACTATATAGAATCATTAGAAATCTATAATTGATTGAACCATTTTTTTTATTTTTTTGAATGAGAACAAAAATTTCATAGGATATATATTTATAAATTTTTTCTTTCTCTTCTCCATCTCAAGCCAAGAAAAGCATTTTTTTTTTCATAAGTAATTGCAAGTATTATTATAAAGTGCAAAGGCACAACCTAGATACACAGGATGTATACAAGAGAAACACTAATTAAAAGAAGAGAAGAGATCTAAAAAAGCTTGAAAGCCAGAAATATTAAAATCGAAGACAGCAACCCAATGGTAAATTGTCTAAGAGAAGAAAGCCTTTAATTCTGCCAATGACCGCTCACGATCCTCAAAATTCCGATCATTTTTCTCTCCATAGACACCACATAACGTATGATAGAATCATCTTCCATACTGCATCAAAATGAAGCCTACCAACCTGCCCTCTCCAGCAGCATGCAAAGAGGTCTACCACTCAGTTAGGCATAACCCAAGCCAGCCCTACACTATTGAAGATAGCGTTCCAAACTCAAAATTCCGATCATTTCTCTCCCTCCATAGACACCACATAAGGCAAGACAGAATCATCTTCCATACTGCATCAAAATGAAGCCTACCAACCTGCCCTCTCCAACATGCAAAGAGGTCTACCACTCGGTTAGGCATAACCCAAGCCAGCCCTACACTGTTGAAGATAGTGTTCCAAAGAGCGTTGGCACTCTCACAAAGGAGCAGAAGGTGATCTACTGACTCCCTATTCTTCTTACAAATGCAACACCAATCAACCACAACGATATGCCTCTTCCTAAGGTTGTCCATGGTGAAGATCTTCCCTAAAGTGGTCGACCAAGCAAAAAACGCCACTTTCAAGGGAGTTTTATTCTGCCAAATACTCTTCCAAGGAAAATGAGTACTATAATGAGGTACAAGTGATCTAATGTCGAACAAACCTCTCTTGGAAGGTACCCAATAAAGCTTGTCTTCACCACCCCAGCTAAATCTTAAGGAATACAACGAATTGAAGAACAAGGTGAAGAGATCCACCCCCCAATTGTGAGCTGCTCTAAAAAAGTAAATATTCCACTTATGAGAAGCACTAGAGAGATCCACATAGCCTGCCACGGAAGCTTCCTTAAAACAGGCCATACTAAACATTCAGAAAAGCAATCTTGAGGGCTTGATCCCCGCACCACCCGTCATGCTAGAATCTAAATATTGGAACCGTCACTCACCTCAAAACTAGTATGGCTAAACAACTCTCTCTAACCCCTCCTGATATTTTTTCAAAACCCCATCCCATAGGACTCATGGACCTCATGAGAACACCACCCACCCTACAAGCTACTGTAATTAGAACCCACAACCACCCTCTCATGTGCATAGCGCTAAAGCCACTTCCCCAAAAGTGTTCGGTTAAACAAAAGTAAATTCCAGATCTGCAACCCTCCTTCAGAAATTGGAGTGCACACCTTAGGCCAACTAACCAAATGGAATTTAAACTCTTCACCAATGCTGTCCCACAAAAAATCCCGCTACAACTTCTCTATGCAATTGGCAACACCAACTGGGGGAGAGAAAAAAGAGACATGAAGTTGGTAGATTATATAAAGTGCTTTTAATCAAGGACCTCTCCCTTTGACAAGTACATCATCTTCCATCCCGCCAAACGGTGTTCTACTTTCTCAATAATGTTGTCTCAAATAGATTTGGCCTTGAACATAGCTCCCAAGGGAAGGCCTAGGTATTTCATAGGCAAAGAAGAAACCCTACAGCTTAGAATGATGGCCATACTTCAACATTAGTGACATTTTCAACAGGGACCAACTCTGATTTAGCCATATTAATCCTCAAATCTAATACGCTTCAAAGCATAAAAACAAGCCACACAAGCTACAAAGATAATTTGGATTTGCCCCGCAAAAAATTCAAGTGTCATTTGCAAACAAAAGGTGAGAAATATTGAGGCACTCCCACTCCTAGTCCCACCGGGAAGCCTAATAATAGCTCCTCATTCACTATATTAGAAATCATTTTACTTAATGCCTCCATACCAATAAGAAACAGAAAAGGAGACAAAGGATCTCTATGTCTCAAGCCACAAGGACAACTAAAGAAACCTGACGGAGTGCCATTCACCAATACCGAAAAAGGTCACCGAAGAGATACAAAAAGCTATCCAGTTAACCATTTCTCCCCAAATCCAAACCTCCTCAGCAAATACAATACGAATTCCCAAATGACATGGTCATAGGCCTTCTCAATATCCAACTTGCACAATACACCTAGTTCCCCAAATTTGATCCTACTATCCAGGCACTCATTGGCTATGAGGACAGAGTCAAGAATCTGCCTATCCTTAATGAAAGCATTCTGAGGCTTAGAAATGATCTTCTCCATTACCAATCTCAACCTGTTAGCTATAACGCTGACAACGTTCTTTTAAACTCCACCCACTAAGCTAATAGGTCGAAAATCCTTAATGTCAACAGCCCCTTACTTCTTTAGTATAAAGGAAAGGAAGGTGGCATTAAGGCTTTTCTCAAACATACCTCTAGTATGAAATCATGGAAAACATTCATTATGTCTACTTTGAGCACCTCCCAACAAGATTGGAAGAAACCCATAGTAAAACCGTCGGGTCAGAACCTTGTCACAATTAAGGGCATTCACCACTGCGAAGACCTCTTCTTCCTCAAATAGTCTCTCCAACCAAATGGCCTCATCCCCCCAATGGAATTAAAAATAAGGCCATCCAACCTAGGCCGCCAACTAAATTGTTGTTTGGTAAACAAGTTATCATAGAACTGCACAATGTGTTCTCTAAACACAAACTGATCTGAAGAAACTACATCATTAACCACCAACTAATCAATGGAATTATTTCTTCTATTCGAATTGGTCACTCGATGAAAGAACTTTATGCACTTGTCACCCTCTCTTAACCACAGCGCCCTGGATTTTTCCACCAACTCACCTCTTCCAAAAGAGTTGACCTCTCCAAATCATTAAATCATTAATCAATGTAACCTTCCTTGTTTTCTCCTCCTCGTTGAAACCTCTCTCTTCTTCCAAGCCTTCATAAACTCGTAAGTCATCCCAGAGAAGCTTTTTCTTTCTCTCTACATTTCCACACGCCTCATTCCAAACTCTTAAATCAACTTTCAAAGCCTTAAGTTTACAAGCCAAAATATAACTTGAAGCCCCCAAAAATGATAAGAGGGCACATTGGAAGAGAAGCCAAGAACTTAAGGATCAATCCTAATAGCATGCTATTCGAGTGAAATTGAATCCCAGAAGTTCTTCAACTAGTACCCAGTCCCAACCATTTTTCATACACTATCTACAACATCCCTTCATCTAGAACCATATCTTCCATAAATTACCTAGTGCTTCTATAAAGTTAGCTTAACTAATATGATCAGTTACATAATTTCTTCTCACTTGTAGAAGAACATACCCTTTTACTCTATATGATCCTTCTATTTGATAGATGTCTAAACATGACTAGGGAGATGTAAAATGATAACTCAACAGCACTATCACTATTCAGTTTCTAACAAAAGCAATTATGCTTGCCCTCCAAGAGCTTGGGGTAAATGAAAATGGTTTCAACCCAGTGTGTTTACTGAAAGAAAACTATCAACAATTTTGAATACAAAGCCAATATCATAATGAACTAGAGTGCAAAGAATAAAAGAAAAAAATATATTAAAAGGAACTTACATCAACATTAAAAACAACAATCTCCCCTGCACGAATAGGATCGTTGCTCATGTGCAAGAACAAGATGTCCCCCTGCATGACATGAAAGGTTAAAACTTAAGCAAGGTGAGGACAACATTGCGATCGAATAACCAAATATATGAAGCAGACTTATTTAGAATACGATCCATTGCAAGCATAAATGCAATTGCTTTCTCCTCCATTAAAATTCCACCATGGAAAACAACTTTCTGAGAAGATACTTTGCTAAAGAAAGAACCAATCAGTGCTTCCCTACAGATGTAAACAATAAATAGGGAGAAAAAAAAATATTTCTTCTCTAATTTTCTTAAAAACATTATAGGGGTATGCAGTTTTCCTCTATGCTTGCAGAAGTAGCTTTACAAATGAAAGAGAGAGTTGGAAGCTTTCACACATTAGATTGACTTACCCTCTTGAAGCCAGGTTCCATGCTCCCAGAAAGGACGACAACAACAGGAGATTCACTGCCAGTAATGCACATTAATGCCTTCCATATTATTAGCGCAGATGTAACAATCATGCCTGGGACAAAACCATAACATTTATGTAAAGAAATTTTATGCTGACAGGTTAGGAAACAACAATATTGAGAATAGTTCTTTACAGCATTGTATTTCAAAGTGAAACATCTGTACCATCATATACAAATGTGTTCAATTCAAGAAAGAAGTTTTGAAAAAAAACAAAAACGACTTGGTCAAAATTTTGGATCAGAGCCCCTCCGATCGAAGAGCAACAAATTCTTTTCAGTATCAACAATTTAAGATCTCAGAGGTTCTGAAAATTTGAGAAACCGACTTATTTCAGGATAGAAAGGATAAATAACCTCGAAGCTATATCCATTTGTACTGAATACAGAATCACAAAAAAAAAAAAAAAGTAACACATTTTACCTTGAAAACAAGGTTTAGAACCACAATCCATGTTTTTAGAATGAAACAACTTTTTGGAGGATTTTGAAGATCTAATTGTTCAAACTCCATAAAATCTGAAACATTTTGATTCACATATACGCTAGAATTTTTAATACGCTGGATTCTGCTGCTACTTCTGATGAACAGAGTTTTGAAAAATCTACATTGGAGCAATTACCATATGTTGGGCTACCAATGCTAACATTTTACAATAAAAAACCGGGAGACAACAGTAACAAAGGCATGTAATTTAAAGCAACACGGTTGAAGAACCTAATTGGTGAAGAGATATAGGGCAGGGGCTCCTAATTGGTAAAAATTGAAAATCCCAATTCAACGACGCCAAAAGAATCACATCATGCCCAGTAAATCATAGGTTTTTGCTCCATTGAGCCTCAAAAGAACATAAAAATTACATATATCGTTAAGAGCTTCAATTTTTAATCTATGCCCACATTTTTCTCATCCGCCAAACAGAGCACAGAACACGTAAGTTTCCACCCCATTTTTTCTCACCCCTCAGTCAGTATCATGCAACAATTTCAAGCAGAAATCAAGAAAATTCTACAAAAGGCATATACACCTATACATGTACGTGTAGATATGGGTGTAGAGAGAGAGAAAGAGAGAAGGACGCTAACCGAGGCTGACACCCTGAGTGAGAACCTGGCGGATCTGAAGGGATTTGATGGAGTCCATTTGCTCACCGACCCACCCCATTTGTTTTCGGCGACTCTGCTCTCTCACTCTCTTCTGCTTTCTCTTCTTACTTTGCTCGGAGACCTTCGGCAGAGGGCCGTTTCATTTATTTTTAGAGAAAAACAAATTTAGTTTTGGGTTTTGATGCGATTTTAATTAATTTAATCTTTTTATTTTAAATTTTGGAAGTAAATTAAATTTGCTTTTGGTTTCAAATAATCTTTCGTCTAATTAATTGAAAGCATATCACATTAAACCAATCAATAATATAATATAAGTTTTATTTGACCAATTATGCACCAATCATAAGCTTATTTTAAATTAAAAAAATGGGTAACTTTACTTAGCCCAGCAAGTATTGCATTTTGCAGCAGCTTCTCAAATATTTAAGTCTCAACTTTAATGTTTTGTTTTGTTTTTTTTTTTGTTTTTTTGACATGTCCACACAAGAAAAGAGGAAGAAGGAATTCGAACTAGTGACCTCTGCTTCATGAGGCGTGGTTTACAGCCGATTAAACTTTCATTTCGTTCGAGTTAGCCCCTCAGTTAGTATTTAATAGGAAATTCTAACGGAGGGGTGCGAAATTTATAAAATGCACTCATTTTATATTAAAAAAAACTTCTGACCTATGGATTTACTGGTGGATATAACCCACCCACCTTATGATCCACGGGTCATATTATTATTATTATTTTTTAGAAAAAAAAAAAAAAAAACCACAGGATCACAAGTGATGACCCAATGGGTCACCAAGTGAACCGCTGTGGGTCATCCCATCGTGGGTCCTTGTGACCGACGGCGGGTCACTTGTGACCACTGGCGGTCACATGGTGACCCACGGTGGTCACCAAATGACCCATCGTGGGTCACCCCAAAATACCCACAATGGGTCTTTGTTTCATTTATTTATTTAATTCTTTTTTAAATAGTAATAATAATTTTTTATTTGTAAATAAGAGTAAATTTGGAATTTTTTTTTTAAAAAAAAAGGAGTATAAAGGTCTTTTTACCATTTCTACCGTCTCATTTAACCCCAAGATCTAAGAGCATCTCCAGCAGGGCTTTTAAACTAACTTTTAAGTTAAATTTAACAATTTTGGTGCTCTAACAGACCTTCTAAAATAGCAATTTTCCTAAACTTTGTTACAATGTACTTTCATATTTGAAAGTTCATTGTTGCATATTCTAAACATTGTTTATTCTTTATTTCTCCTCTCTTCTCTCTCTTCCTCTCTCATTTATCTATAATAAAAAATAGATTAAAAAAACAATATTTAAATAAAGTAGATTGTAAAATAGATAGTCTGTTGGAGTTCATTGTAAAAAATTAGTAGCTAAACTAAAAAAGTTGATTTTGAGTGGCTAAAATAGCTATCAACTGCTGGAGATGCTCTAACGGAATGGGGGTAAGTGGAACGAAATGAAAGTTTAATACACCAAAATGAAAGACTTTAAACATTTGAGGAATGTTTGCAAAAGACGTGACATTTCAGGAAATAAGTGAAGTTACCCTTAAAAAAAATGTAAAAAAACAAATTTCTTTTTTTCATTGGGGTGACCAACCACCACTAATTAACGAGAAAGGCCATCCCTTATTAGATAAAGATCGAAGAGTAGCGAATCTTTTCTCATGAAAGGCTACATTTCCTCACAAAGGGATGGCGACACCTCTATGTAAAGAGTAACTCCCTCACTAATTAGGATCGGTCCCCACTAAAGAAAAAAAAAATAAATAGTTTTTATTTATTTATTTTATAATCATTTCCCCATCAGAATTATGTTTACTTTCCATACTCGGATTATGATTACTTTCCTACTAAGATTAGATTTACTTTCCATGTCAAAATAAATAAAGATTAGATTTACTTTCTCTACTAGAAGTAGGTTTACTTTATTGCAAAGATTTCTCTTTTATAAATAGGCTAGCTTATTATGTAAAACTCAATCCATTGAATTATTATCAAATCAAATAATTATCTCTCAAATACTCTGTAAAGTTTTATTTTTCTTTTAATCTGTAAGCTTGTTTTATCTTTTGGGTAGAAGATGAAGACGCTTCTCCTTGCAGAATCAAAGACGCTGCTCTTTAGTTAGTTACCTTAGTCTTCCACTACGACCATCGATCACTCGCCACTTCTCTTATTTTTTAAATTTTAAATTTCAAAACGTAAGATATATCTATAATTTTAAGTAATTATGTTATGTTGGCAAGTATAGTTAGTACATAATGTGTTAAATGAGAATCACGTGGTATTAATAATTGATCTAGCATATCATTGATTAATTGGATAGTATATAGACCAAATGAAAATTTAAGAACTAAATTTGATTGTTTCCATTATTTTTCTCCTGTTTTTTGTATTATTTTATCATAAAATGGTAAATGATAAAATAATAGAAGTTGTTAGAGATAATATATATGAGTTGTCTCACATTGCCTAAGCGAGAAGAGGCTTTGGCCATTGGCTTGTATAAAAGCTTCATCCCCTTGTCCCACATTGCTAAGGAATGAAACACATTCATCATGTGCTCTCTATAAATAAAGAAGACTCTTATGTATTTAAATCATTCAATAAAAGCAATATGTAGCCTATAGGACTTTAGTGTGTGGATGTAGGGATATTGTCGAACCACCTTAATCTTGTGTTTCTTTATTTATTATTCTGCTTTATATTTCTGCATTATAAAATCTTTCATGATATCAGAGCTAATAGGCTAACGCCAATTGTTAGATTCTGGGTTATTAGTTCTGATACCATGAAAGATTTTATAATGCGGAAATATAAAGTGGAATAATAAATAAAGAGACACAAGATTAAGGTGGTTCAGCAATATGCCTACAACCACACACATAAGTCCCATAGGCTACATATTGCCTTTATTGAATGATTTAAATATATAAGTGTCTTATCTATTTATAGAGAGCACATGAGAAATGAGTTTCATTCCTTAGCAATGTGGGATAAGACGATGAGGGTTTTATACATGTCAATGGCCAAAGCCTCTCATCACTTAAGCAATGTGGGATAACCCATTAGGGGTGTCAAGGCGGTTATGGTTAGTAGATTTCACTAACTGCTTAGCGGTTAACGGTTAGCGGTTAGTGAAATAGATAACCGCCCGCTAACTGCTTTTTCAAAATTAGGCCTTTTTTTTTGCTTTCTTTAGGGCTTTTTGGGCTTTTTTTTTCCCTCATGTTTTTGTTGTTGGTATTTTTAGTGTCTTCTTGGGCCCAATTGCTATAAAAATAGCCCATATTGAAAAGTCAAAAATATTTGACCCAAAATTTACATTTACTTATACTTTAAAAAAATTTCCTTAAATATTAAATCATAACCGGTTAACTTTTTTTTTTTTTTTTTTTTTTTTTTTTTAAAAAAAAAGCAACATATAAAAAATAAAATAAAATTCAACACAACATATAAAAAAAAGTTCAGAATTCAGACAACTGTCACAACATATAATGATAATACATTAATACTTAAATTGTGTTTTTAAGTAACACATTGGTCATTGTTTAGTCTAATGTCAATTACTTAATTTGATATTATACGAATCATATCATCATTGTACATTAATAATATGATTCACTTGAAGTCTTGAATAAAGTATTTGGATTGTCATTGAATCATATGATTAAGTATTGATATTATACATTTATATTATTCATATGCATACATAGACTTATATAGACTTATAACATATATAGACTTATAAGTTTATAACATACATTAGAAATAAGTTTCTAGATATTTAATTGTTGTATTAGTATGAATTGGTATACTTATGAGTTATGTCATATTATAGATGTATAATTTGTTATTATATAATCAAATGATTTAATGATCAATTGATCATGTGATATAATCATATAAATTATAGTGACAATATATTAATACTCAAATTGTGATTTAATTATTTTTAAAAAAAATTATGATTTAATGATCAAGTGATTATGTTATATGTATAAATATTTTTATAATTATAATTATAAAAATATATTATATAAAAATGCGGTTAGCGGTTACGGTTAGTAAACCCAATAATCGCTAACCGATAGGCAGTTAGGCAGTTAGCGGTTAATACGGTTAAGCGGTTAAGCGATTAGCGGTTATAACGGTTAGCGCTTTTAACCGCCCGCATTGACACCCCTATGACCCATATATTATCTCTAACAGAAATAAAATAAAGCATGTTTTTTATAAGTGATCAAGAATGAATAAAATAAATAAAGCTTTCATAAACAACGATGTGGAAATTCTCTTAACAAGGCATCTTATTCAATTTAACCCTCGTACATTTGAGACTTCATAGAGTTGTTTTAGAAGAGAATTAATTATAATTGTTTTGTTTTAAAAAAGCACTCTATTTTATAATAAAGTTGTAGAATGAGTTCATCCAAGTTATTAAAGTGTGAAGTTATTTTCCGTCACCAGCCAAAAAAAAAAAAAAAATGCATCTTATTGGTAAAATGTATGGTTGACATAGTTATTAAATGTGAAGTTCATCAAAGGCACAAATGTCATATGGAGCGTCTGATTGGTTGAAATTACGTGTTCATCCAAAGCACAATTGAATGGGCAAATTACAAATTCAAATTCAGTACCACCTTAATGTTGATACATGAAAGCACCAATCACGTCTCCCCTCCATTCAAAGGGAAGCTATATTTGTCGAGAAAAAATTACCTTAAAGAATTTAAAAAGTATTTTAATACTTTAAAAAAAAAATTAAATAAAAAAATAGTATATTTGGTTAAAAAAACTCAAAAAAAATACTTGTTTGATTTTTTTTTATTCTAAAAATTGATTAAAAACAAACGCTTAAAAAAAAAACTTAAAAATGAAGTTTTTCAAAAGAATTCTTTTTTATTTTTAAATAAAAAAATAAAAATTCAAAGCAATTTAAACACGCTACAAGAGTTTGTTTAGAATTATGTTGAGAATTTCAGCTTTTAAAATCAAAAAAAAGCTCTACTTAATTTTAAGCTTTTTTCAAAAATACATTTTGGTATTTTTTATACAAAAAAAAGAAAAGAAAAGTTAAATAAGTACTTTTTAATTTTTTATTTTTTTTTTACCAAACGGACCTTTTTTTTATTTTTTTTTTATTTTTGTGCACAACATTTTATGTACTCAAAGTACCTTTTAAACTCTATAACACAATCTCAAACCAGCACTAATTATGTCCATCACTTTTAGAGCATGTTTAGGATTGTATTTGAGAAATAAAGTTTTAAGTCAAAAAAACACTTTTTGACAAAAAGCTTAAATGAAATTTTTGTCAAAAGTGCGTTTTGGTATTTTTTTTTTTTTTTTTTTTGCTTCTTAAATCCTTAAAAGCGTTAATTTTTTTTTATAAAACGAATTTTTTCTTTAAACGAATTTTTTGAGTGTTAAACGCACTTTTAAGCTCTTAAAACACACACCCAAGCATACCCTCATTGTCTAAAAGTCTATATGCAGTATAGTCCCGTCCAAAAAACTAATTTTTGCATGGCACCTCGGCATTTGGATACTTTTAAGCTTTTCTGGCCTTGACATTCTTGATGGGATAAAAATCATCATCATTTTAAAACATTGTAGTTGAATCCACACACCACTCGCAACTTTTTACTGCAGTCTCCTTTGTTCTCATTTGAATGGTCAGAAACAACAAAATTCACAAAGACTCCAATCCCAACCCACTTACCCTTTCTAAACCAATAAAATCTAAGGAAAAATTCACTTTACCCCCCTGAAGTTTTAAGGGTTTTTCAATTTGAACCCCGAAGTTTAAAAATTGGCAATGTACCCCCATAATGTTTCAAAAAATTTCAATTTAAACCTTCCGTTACTAATTTCTGTTAAATTAAACGGAATTTTTTTTTAAAAAGCCTGAGGGTAGTTAGGTAATTTCATAGATTTCCATCCAATTTGACGGAAATTAGTAACGGAAGGTTTAAATTGAAAAATTTTGAAACATTAGGAGGGTACATTGCCAATTTTTAAACTTTGGGGTTCAAATTGAAAAATCACTGAAACTTCAGGGGGGTAAAATGAATTTTTCCCTAAAATCTATTAGCCTATCTCACCTCAAGGCCTAGAAAGCTCCCCCAAAATTCTAAAAGGTCCATTATTTTAAACACTACTACATTGGGTTCCCTTTGCGATCCAACTGTGAGAAAAGCTCTTGCAGCCTTGAGGGAGGCTCTTTAGTTGTTATGCTTGGTAATCAAAAACCACACATCACTACTTGCTCCTACTATTTTTGATACTCTTGTCTTCTTAACTCTTTTGTCAGCTTTGGACTGTCACTACGATCGATAAGAGTGTAAATCATCTTACTCACAACATAACTCATGAGGTCGCTACCATTACCTCGTCTTGTAGCTTTTCCTCATATATGTTCCCATTGTTAGTTATTCCACTTGATAGTGGTAAAGATCAGGGGCGGAACTAGGATTTTAGGATTAGGGGGACGAACTTATAGAATACATAAATATATAGATATATATAGTCTTTCTTTATAGGTGTGTATTTATGCTAAATAAAAACTGAGAACTCTTAAATTTAATTTCATATTAAATTGTACGACATTACAAAAGTTGCATGTCTATAGAATCATCAGAGAAAAGATCAAGAGAACTTTCTTTTGCTATAGACATGTACAAAAAAGATCAAAAAAAAAAAAAAAGAACATAGTTTCTCCTTCAAACTATGCTCGACGACGATCGCTAATGTAATAAAATTCATCCATTATCATCTCTGAAGTGAAATTCTTAGCAATTTCTTTCTCAATATAAACTACCAAATGGTCTGCAAGAAACTCATCTTCCATTCTAGTATGCAATCTAGTCTTTACAAGTTTCATGGCAGAAAAAGCTCGTTCTATAGTCGCAGTAGAAACAGGGAGAGTCAACACTAGGCGAATCAATCTGTCAATCAAAGGATAGATCTTTGATTTTTCTGAAACTGCCAATCCTCTGCATAACTCAGATAATGTAGACATATTTTGAAAATCTTGATGCTTTGGCACATCAAGCTTATAATGCTGCAACTGAAATTTCAAACAAATTTTTTCTTGCTCGGTGAAATCTCGAGGATAAAACTTCTCAGCTAACTTACATATATCATCAATCTTAAATGATTTGTATGCATCTTTAGGGCTTAAAGAGACGCTAAGAATGAGAAGTTCCACAGCTTGCTCATTAAATCTATTTTTCAATTCTTGTAACTGGAAATCTATTGCAGCAGTAAATATATCAACTCTAAAATGATGTTCCATTGTTGTTGGAGACCCTTCATCTTGACGACAAAATCTACCTCGAGCTCTAGTGTAATGAGCATTCATATTAGGAATATCAATATCATTTTCTTCACAAAATGATTTAACAGTAGCAAGCAAAGGCTCCCACCCATCATCTCTCATGTTTTGAATGAGTGATTGTGTAGTTGAAACTTGACTCATGGCATTTAAAATGTCTAGGGACTTTTGTTGCAAAGTTTGGCAAAGCATATTCGTGAGTCCCATAATTTCTTTCATCAAATGCAATATCAAAATCAATTCAAATGATGTTAATATCATGTAAGCCACTTCAGCATCACCACGTTGAGAATAATTAGCTCCCTCATTTGAGATCTTGTTGATAACTGAACAAGTTGCACCAAACATTCTTATCATGCTACAAACAGATTGATAATGAAATGACCATCGAGTATCTCCAGGTCGTTGCAAAGTGCCAATTTGGTTTATCCCCCTTCCGGTCTCAATTGCATTAGAAGCAACCAAATTTTCAATTTCAACAGCATGAATAGATTGCAAGTCATCATGACGTTTAGAAGAACCCCCAACAATATTAATAATTGAAGCCAACTGGATAAAGAATTGATGAATGCGCTTGGCTTCTCTAGATGCTGCAACTAAAGCTAATTGTAGTTTATGAGCCATGCAATGCACATAATATACATAGGGACAATCCCTAACAAATAAAGCTTGTAACCCATTCCATTCACCACGCATATTACTAGCTCCATCATATCCTTAGCCTCGAATATTTTCAATTTGGAGACTGTAACGAGAAAGAACAACACATATCTCTTTTTTCAAAGTTGATGCAGAAGTATCTTTAACATGCACAATATAAAAGAATCTCTTCCTAATAAAACCATCTTTATCAACAAACCTCAAAATAATAGCCATTTGCTCCTTTTTTGATTCATCCTGAGCTTCATCAACGAGAATGCAAAATTTGGCATCCCCAATTTCTTTTCTAATCGCATTCCGCACTTTATTTGCAATGATATGTAGCATTTCCTTTTGAATTTTGGGTGATGTATATTTGGCATTTTTTGGAGCATTTTCCAAGACAAGTCCAGCAACATCGTCATTATAGCTTGCTAGGAGTTTTACCAATTCAATGAAGTTACCTTGATTTTTCGAGCCAGAGCTTTCATCATGACCTCTAAAGGGACATGCTTGGAATGCAAGCCATTGAACACTATCTATAGAGGTTTTGAGCCGCAACCGATTATTCTTTGTTTCTTGTAATGTTTGCTTTTCAACTATCTTGTCAATATGCCCTGACTGATTCATTAGATCCTCACAACATTTCACGGCAATATTATGTGGTGAATTTCAATTTTTCCCCACATGTCTCATTAAAGAACCATTCATCCCATCGCTTGCCTTTTTCCAATTGTTAAAACCTTTCCTTATAAATGCATCTGATCCTGGACTACCTGTTGGTTTCTTAGCAAAAACATAGCATTGAAGACAAAATATAGCATCCTTTGATTCTGAGTATTCCAACCAAGTTGAGTATGTCTCAAACCAAGAGGCTTGAAATCGGCGACGATTATTACCCGTTCCTGAATATGGATATTCCGAAAGCTTGGGTTGACATAGTTTAACTCTAATATAAGCATGTCGAATGTCATCTTGTAAGTTAACAGGGAATTCCCATATTTGCGGACGCAATCCTGGATCACGTTGCAAAAAGGTAGCATTCATTTCTTCAGGTTGAATTCTTGGACATTAGGAGGATTGCTCATCAGTCACTAAAGCCTCGAGATCCGTTGCTAAAGGTTTCTCTAAATGTGTACAAGTACTAACTTCTGATTTACTCGCATCTTTTTTCTTAAAGAATGAATCAAGTGTTTTTGGCTTTCCCATATTTCTCTTAACTTTAAGAAAAATTATGGATCAAGAATTAACATGAAAAATATCTAGAAGTATAAGATTTTTGTTTAGAATTTCATTATATTTCTTATTATCACTAACATGTGAAGGAATGCCAAATAAATTAATAAATTCAAACCTATCAAATTAACCCACAAAATCTAACAATGAAAACTAAAATAAAAAAATTGCATAATTTTTCTATATCAAAATACTCATTCGATTCGAAATCTCATGGCATCATAAATATTCAATAGTACAAACTACTAGCAAAATAAACTAATCATAATCTCTAGGGTCCAAAAAAAAAAGTACCTTTCAACGTGATACCTTGCTCTTGCCTTCCCAAAACTGGTTGTGCCTTGCCACAATGCAACCTAAATTTGTCAAAACCTATTTATCAAAAAAAAAAAAAAAAAAATGTTAAAACCTGATCACATATCACATACTTTGGGCATCTCATTCTCATCCATGGACCATAGTCATGTGACTCAACTCCACTCTTAGCTACTAATTGAATATTATAAGATTATTACAATTTACACTTTATTATAAAACATGTAACCTAAAAATTCCAATTGAAGGCTAAGCTTAGAGCCTCAAACAATGGAAATTTTTTAAGCTCACATCCTCACACAACAAGTCCATTTTATTTTATTTTTTTATTTATTTTTAAGATCACACAATAATGATTTGCATTTTCCAAGTTGACTATCTTTTGAGTTGCTACCAAAATTTACAAAAATCTAAGGAAAATAAAGGCACCAACTCATCTACAACAAAATTAAAAATAATAATAATAATAAAAATTAAAAATTAAAAATTAAAAATTAAAACAACAAGTACTCACCAAACAAAAAAAGAAAAAGAAAAAAAAGAAAACAACTTCACGTGATCACTGATTCACTCTGACACTCATGACTCACCATTACCAAACAATAATTAACAAAGTGGGCAAGTGGCAAGTCACTCACCATTCACCAACAAGGCAACAATTAGCAAAGTCAAAGACAAACTTCTTGAAACTTCCTATTCAAATAAAAAAATTGCACTCAGTCACTGACCTGCTTATGCTTTAAAGTTTAAGCCTTTTCAAATGCTTGAGACTAAGACAGAAAATGAGAGTTTTGCAGAAGGTCACGCCCCTCACCAGTCGGCAGTCATCACACACTGACACACGGCTTTGACCTTTGGGCTTCACTGCTTCACGCCTTCACCACTTCAGTTTACCAAAAAATCAGATTCAGATTTCAAAGTAGAGATAAAGAGTTGCTGAGTTGCAGTCTTACAAAATGCAGATATACATTGGCAGAAAAAATAAACAAGCTTACAACTTACAAGCATCTTCAATCTTCCATCTTCCAACTTCCAAGCTTTAATTTTTCGTCAAATGGATGATGGATCTAAGATTGTAAGAGAGATCCACGGCTCAGTCACAAACTCACAGACTCACACAGTGCACACTTCTTCCGTTCTAGAGACAGTAGAGTGGTTTTGAAAGGTGAAGAGAGATGAGAGAAGCTTTTGTTTTCAAGACGGAAAGGTTGATTTTGTGCTTTGTGTTCTGATGCCAGGCTGCCAGCAGGTAAGTTTGATGTGATGCTACACAAAAGTTGAAGACTCCAAATTAATTTTAGTTTTGCTAGTTAGAAACGAACTAGAGAAAGACTGTCTATCGTTTAGGGGCAAATAAATGATCTAATTTTAGTTGGGGTGTAATTAAAAAAAAAAAATTAAAGAGGATAAGAATATTATTTTGGGGGGACGAATTTATAAATTTCGGGGGACAAATTTTTTAATTTAAGAGATAAATTTATAAAATATATATATTTAATGAAGAATTTCAAAAAATTTGGGGGGACATTCATCCCCCTAGTGCAACACGTCGTTCCACCCCTGGTAAAGATCTCCTTTGGTAGACTTTTGTGTGGCCTTTGTTTGACAAGCCGTGTATCTTTTCTTTCAATTGTATTCTCTTTCGTAGGATTTGCTTATGTTTTTGTTTGTTGTTATATATATATATATATTGACATGTCCACAGAAGAAATTAGTGACCTCCGGTTCATGAGGTGTGGTTTCCAGCTGATTGAGTTACTCCTTAGAGACTTGTTTTGGTATATATATACTATGGAACACGGCACATAAACTTTAGGCGATAAAAGGTAATGAGAGTGATCAGATGATGTATAGCATTACGGTCCAAATTCTACCCTACTTTGTAATTTTCACAACAAACTACATGACTAAGATAGTGAGCTAACAAATTGTTGATAGCATTTTTATATGACGGTAGAAATGTTAGATAAACAATTGAGTAATGGGGTAAAATTCGGGATAAAACCTGGATTTTTTTTTTTTTTTTTTTTTTCACTTTTTATTCATATAACCACCTGTAAACATGAATTCCCTCAAATTGACACTTGAGGGAATTCTCTCACATTCAACCGCTAATTAAGTTAGTAAAAAAATTAAACTTCGGCCAACAATATAAGAATTATAACCACTTGCAATGGGGTGTTAAGTATGACTTGAATTAAAAGTCATGGTGGGACCCAATGGTTTGTCTCCTTCTTCAAGTAGGAGAGGTTCTTAGTTCAACTGGTTTGCTTCTTTACATGTGGGTTTTGGAGTCCTTCTCCTATGTGTACTTGGACTCCTTGTTTGACTTATAGTAGGAGTCCTAGACTAACATGTAAAAGGAGAGTTAAGCTTCTATATAAGGAACAAAGCACAAGGTGAATTTGTGTGTGCCAAACGTGAGTATTTGTGAGCACCAAAGGGAGGAGAAAAAAGAGAGAATTTGAGAGAAGGAGGTACAAGGGCAGCAAGGGTGTTTTCTTCTTGGTGGTTTTTTGGATGAGCCAAAAACAAGTGATTAGAAGAAAAAAGGTGCTGCAGAGTGAGAGAAGAAAATAGAGATCAGCCGCCATCCGTTCCAGCAAAAGAAGAGTTTGTACATCTGTCTTTTGTATTCTATTTTGGGAATAATCTTCTCTTGTGTGATAGTGAGATTTGGGTGTATTGGAGGCTTTGGGATCTGAGTGATTTTCTCTCTACTATTTTTGTACTCCATCTTTTGATAGTGGATTTTCTCCGGGTCGTCTCCGCCAGTGGATGTAGGCTTGTTAAGCCGAACCACTTAAATCTTTGTGTCGTGTGTGATTGCTTATCTTTGTTATTCCGCATTCTTCTTATTTTTCGCATCTCACGGGTCTTGGGAAATAGGATTAATTTCCTAACAACTGGTATCAGAGCTGTTGGTTCGAGTGGGAGCGATGGCAGGTGAAGAAGGAAAGATGGGAATCGAGAAATTCGACAACAAAGATTTTGGGTATTGGAAAGTACAGATTGAAGATATTCTTTATGGGAAGGATCTTCATCAACCTCTTTTGAAAGAACATCCTGACGACATGTATGATAGCGAGTGGGCTCTACTTGATCGTAAAGCCCTAGCAGTTATCAGGTTATCACTGTCAAAATCAGTTGCACACAACTTTGGAAAGGAGAAGACCACAGCAGGTCTACTGGCGGCTTTGTCAAGCATGTATGAGAAGCCGTCGGCTAACAATAAGGTGCATCTGATGAAGAAATTGTTCAACCTAAAGATGGCGAAAGGAGCTTCAGTGGCATATCATCTCAATGAGTTCAACACCATTACAAATCAATTGTCCTTGGTGGAAATTAATTTTGATGATGAGGTTCGCGCTTTGATCGTCTTGGCATCTTTGCCAAATAGCTGGGAAGCAGTGAGGATGGCTGTGAGTAACTCTGTAGAAAAGAGTAAACTGAGCTATGAAGACGTTAGGGATTTGATTCTCAGTGAAGAGGTTCGCAGAAAAGATGCGGGTGAAGCCTCTTGTTCTGGTGCTGCTTTAAACCTTGAGACTCGGGGCATAGGACAAGATAGAAACTCTTGTCAAGGCATATCAAATTCCAGAAAAGGGAGAAGCAAATTCAAATTCGGCCAACAACCTGAGTGTTGGAACTGTGGCAAGACTGGCTACTACAAGAAGAATTGCAGGGAACTGCGGAAGGAGACCGAGAATGATTATGCAAACGTAGTGACAGAAGAAGTATATGATGCCCTACTTCTATCTGTTGACAGTCCCCTTGATTCTTGGGTCTTAGACTCATGAGTATCTTTTCATACGACAGCGATCCGTGAAATTCTCGATAACTATGTTGGTGGAGATTTCGGGAAGGCGTATTTGGCTGACGGAACGGCGCTGGATGTTGTGGGCCTAGGCGATGTTCGCATTAGAGTTCACAGTGACTCGGTATGGAAGCTGGAGAAGGTCAGGCATGTTCCGGAGCTGAAAAAGAATTTGATTTCAGTGGGACAGCTTGATGAGGAAGGGCATTCAATTTATTTCCACAGTGGAAAGTGGAAGGTCAGCAAGGGAGCTAGGATTTTGGCTCGTGGTCATAAGACGGGTACTCTCTATATGATAACAAACAACAGGATACAGTTGCTGTTGCAGATACGGGTGCTGACTAAAAACTATGGCACCTAAGGCTTGGGCACATGAGCGAGAAAGGGATGAAGGTACTTATGTCAAAAGGGAAACTACCGGGGTTAAAGTCAGTTGAGTCTGATTTGTGTGAAGGCTGCATGCTAGGGAAGCAGAAGAAGGTGAGTTTTGCGGAAGTTGGCAAAGCACCTAAGCATGGAAAGCTGGGGCTGGTACACACGAATTTGTGGGGTCCCGCACCAGTGGCATCTCTTGGAGGCTCGCGGTATTACTTCACATTTATTGATGACTCAAACAGGAAGGTATGAGTTTATTTTTTAAAAAGTAAATCTGATGTATTTGAGACTTTTAAGAAATGGAAGGCCATGGTTGAGATTGAAACGGGCTTGAAGCTTAAGTGTTTGAGATCAGACAAGGGAAGAGAATACGAAGACAAGGGGTTTAAACAATTTTGCACAGTGAATGAGATTAGAATGGAAAAAACTATCCCAGGAACGCCGCAGCAGAATGGCGTGGTTGAGTGCATGAACAAGACTCTCAATGACCGTGCCAGGAGTTTGAGATTGCATGCTGGGTTACCAAAGACTTTCTGGGCTGATGCAGTGAGCACTGCTGCATACCTGATAAATAGGGGGCCTTCCATTCCCCTGAGCCATAGACTACCAGAAGAAGTCTGGAGTGGAAAAGAAGTAAATCTTTCACATCTGAAAGTTTTTGGTTGTGCTTCGTATGTCCATGTTGAGTCTAATGCTATGAGTAACCTAGATGGTAAATCTAGTAAGTGTTTCTTCATTGGATATAGAGATGAGGCATTTGGTTATCGATTTTGGGATGATCAAAATCGGAAGATCATTAGAAGTCGGAATGTGACTTTTAATGAGTGTGCTATGTACAAGGATGGATCAAGTGCAGAACCTGAAGTTACAGAGCATGAACCGAAGAAGTCTGAGTTTGTTAACTTAGATGAGCTTTCTGAAAGTACAGTACAGAAAGAGAAACAATTTGTGGAGGTGGAGCTTGATGAACAGTGTTCACTCACGGATGAATGTGATGACAGAGAATCTTCAAGAGACTTACAGCACCGGGAAAAGTCTTATTCTTTAACAAGAAGCAAAGAGAAACGTGATCAAAAAGCAACAAAGAGGTATGGGTTTGAGGATATGGTTTCTTTTGCTCTAACAGCTAGTAGTGGAGATCCATCGTCTGCTCAGGATGGTATGTCGAAAGAGGTGGAGTCACTACGGAGTGGTAAAGCTTGGGAATCGGTAGAATTACCCAAGGGAAAGAAGGCTAAAGGGTGCAGATGGGTCTACAGGAAGAAAGAGTCATCGGATAAAGCTGTATGGTCGACAGGGCTGATAGGGAGGCATGGTGTAATGTCTAAATCAGGTCCTATGCTCAAGTTCAAGAGGCGCTTGGACTTGAAGGACACTTGTGGAGTGTGATTGCCCTTGCGGGCTGAGGCGGAGACATCTAGAGGAGACACGTTTTGGTAAACTTGATGGGATTCAAGTTAAGGTGGAGATTGTTAAGTATGACTTGAATTAAAAGTCATGGTGGGACCCAATGGTTTGTCTCCTTCTTCAAGTAGGAGAGGTTCTTGGTTCAACCGGTTTGCTTCTTTACATGTGGGTTTTGGAGTCCTTCTGCTATGTGTACTTGGACTCCTTGTTTGACTTATAGTAGGAGTCCTAGACCAACATGTAAAAGGAGAGTTAAGCTTCTATATAAGGAACAAAGCACAAGGTGAATTTGTGTGTGCCAAACGTGAGTATTTGTGAGCACCAAAGGGAGGAGAAAAAAGAGAGAATTTGAGAGAAGGAGGTACAAGGGCAGCAAGGGTGTTTTCTTCTTGGTGGTCTTTTGGAGGAGCCAAAAACAAGTGATTAGAAGAAAAAAAGGTATTGCAGAGTGAGAGAAGAAAATAGAGATCAGCCGCCATCCGTTCCAGCAAAATAAGAGTTTGTACATCTGTCTTTGTATTCTATTTTGGGAATAATCTCTCTTGTGTGATAGTGAGATTTGAGTGTATTGGGGCTTTGGAATCTAAGTGATTTTCTCTTTACTATTTTTGTACTCCATCTTTTGATAGTGGATTTTATCCGGGTCGTCTCCGCCAGTGGATGTAGGCTTGTTAAGCCTAAACCACTTAAATCTTTGTGTCGTATGTCATTGCTTATCTTTGTTATTCCGCATTCTTCTTATTTTTCGCATCTCACGAGTTTTGAAAAATAGGATTAATTTCCTAACATGGGGACGTTCCCAAAAGAGAATAACTATTTCACAAAATGTAAAAAGTTATTATGAAAGTCAAATCTTTAATTTTTACTTTGTTATGTAAAAAGTTATTATTCAATTGTTTGTATAAAATTACCTAGTTTTTAATTCCATCGATAGTTATTGAGGTACCCGTAACGATAATGATTTCCGAAATCTCAACCGGAAAAATGCTCCACAAAATTTTCATTACTGTAGTAGATCTTGGTGATAGCTGGTTTGGGATGAGGAACAAGATGATTTTTGTTTCTTGAATTTGGTCATTTTTTATTTTTATGGTTGATATGTGTGTCATTGATATTAGGTCATGGATCAAATGAGATATAGGTACCAAATCCATATTAAATAAAAATTTATGGGCTAAATAGAATTTTTTTTTTCCCAATATTTTTTTTGCTAACTATCCCTACTACCACTCTTTTTAGAACACTTATTTCCTATTGAACAAGATGAAAGAAGAAAATCAATATTGGGCTCTTAATTTTTTTATTATTATTATTAAGTAAATGTTAGGGTATATTTCCATTTTTTGAATGAAAATTTTTTACATCTAATTAATATAAAATGTCCTATGAGGCAGGATCAACAATATCTACAGTTTTTATTATGGAACCGGATCTTCTCCAGCCCATTATAGAATATTGGAAAGTATTCAGTTCATGACTAAGATTTATTTGAGGGCCACAAATGAGACACTTTTACTCATAATAAAAAAATAAAAATAAAAATTATTTAAAGTTTAAAAATAATAAAATAATAAAATATTTTTTTAATTTTAAATAATATTATTATTATTATTATTATTATTATTTGTGGGATACGTATTCCATTTGTGGCCTTAAGATTTATGAAAAAAAATCTTAATCATGAGCTGAATATTTTGGACCGAAGAGGATCTAATTCCCTTTTTTATCTATGTCTATCTTGTCATTAATTCGCGACAGACCGATGTTACTATAGTCGG
>NC_081547.1:20891053-20905037 GCF_901000735.1 Corylus avellana
AAAAAGAGAGAATTTGAGAGAATGAGGTACAAGGGCAGCAAGGGTGTTTTCTTCTTGGTGGTTTTTTGGATGAGCCAAAAACAAGTGATTAGAAGAAAAAAGGTACTGCAGAGTGAGAGAAGAAAATAGAGATCAGCCGCCATCCGTTCCAGCAAAATAAGAGTTTGTACATCTGTCTTTTGTATTCTATTTTGGGAATAATATCTCTTGTGTGATAGTGAGATTTGGGTGTATTGAGGCTTTGAGATCTGAGTGATTTTCTCTCTACTATTTTTGTACTCCATCTTTTGATAGTGGATTTTATCCGGGTCGTCTTCGCCACTGGATGTAGGCTTGTTAAGCCGAACCACTTAAATCTTTGTGTCGTGTGTGATTGCTTATCTTTGTTATTCTACATTCTTCTTATTTTTCGCATCTCACGAGTCTTGGGAAATAGGATTAATTTTCTAACAACTGGTATCAGAGACAGGTTGGTTCGAGTGGGAGTGATGGCAGGTGAAGAAGGAAAGATGGGAACTGAGAAATTAGACAACAAAGCTTTTGGGTATTGGAAAGTACAGATTGAAGATATTCTTTATGGGAAGGATCTTCATCAACCTCTTTTGAAAGAACATCCTGACGACATGTATGATAGCGAGTGGGCTCTACTTGATCGTAAAGCCCTAGCAGTTATCAGGTTATCACTGTCAAAATCAGTTGCACACAACTTTGGAAAGGAGAAGACCACAGCAGGTCTACTGGCGGCTTTGTCAAGCATGTATGAGAAGCCGTCGGCTAACAATAAGGTGCATCTGATGAAGAAATTGTTCAACCTAAAGATGGCGAAAGGAGCTTCAGTGGCATATCATCTCAATGAGTTCAACACCATTACAAATCAATTGTCCTTGGTGGAAATTAATTTTGATGATGAGGTTCGCGCTTTGATCGTCTTGGCATCTTTGCCAAATAGCTGGGAAGCAGTGAGGATGGCTGTGAGTAACTCTGTAGAAAAGAGTAAACTGAGCTATGAAGACGTTAGGGATTTGATTCTCAGTGAAGAGGTTCGCAGAAAAGATGCGGGTGAAGCCTCTTGTTCTGGTGCTGCTTTAAACCTTGAGACTCGGGGCATAGGACAAGATAGAAACTCTTGTCAAGGCATATCAAATTCCAGAAAAGGGAGAAGCAAATTCAAATTCGGCCAACAACCTGAGTGTTGGAACTGTGGCAAGACTGGCTACTACAAGAAGAATTGCAGGGAACTGCGGAAGGAGACCGAGAATGATTATGCAAACGTAGTGACAGAAGAAGTATATGATGCCCTACTTCTATCTGTTGACAGTCCCCTTGATTCTTGGGTCTTAGACTCATGAGTATCTTTTCATACGACAGCGATCCGTGAAATTCTCGATAACTATGTTGGTGGAGATTTCGGGAAGGCGTATTTGGCTGACGGAACGGCGCTGGATGTTGTGGGCCTAGGCGATGTTCGCATTAGAGTTCACAGTGACTCGGTATGGAAGCTGGAGAAGGTCAGGCATGTTCCGGAGCTGAAAAAGAATTTGATTTCAGTGGGACAGCTTGATGAGGAAGGGCATTCAATTTATTTCCACAGTGGAAAGTGGAAGGTCAGCAAGGGAGCTAGGATTTTGGCTCGTGGTCATAAGACGGGTACTCTCTATATGATAACAAACAACAGGATACAGTTGCTGTTGCAGATACGGGTGCTGACTAAAAACTATGGCACCTAAGGCTTGGGCACATGAGCGAGAAAGGGATGAAGGTACTTATGTCAAAAGGGAAACTACCGGGGTTAAAGTCAGTTGAGTCTGATTTGTGTGAAGGCTGCATGCTAGGGAAGCAGAAGAAGGTGAGTTTTGCGGAAGTTGGCAAAGCACCTAAGCATGGAAAGCTGGGGCTGGTACACACGAATTTGTGGGGTCCCGCACCAGTGGCATCTCTTGGAGGCTCGCGGTATTACTTCACATTTATTGATGACTCAAACAGGAAGGTATGAGTTTATTTTTTAAAAAGTAAATCTGATGTATTTGAGACTTTTAAGAAATGGAAGGCCATGGTTGAGATTGAAACGGGCTTGAAGCTTAAGTGTTTGAGATCAGACAAGGGAAGAGAATACGAAGACAAGGGGTTTAAACAATTTTGCACAGTGAATGAGATTAGAATGGAAAAAACTATCCCAGGAACGCCGCAGCAGAATGGCGTGGTTGAGTGCATGAACAAGACTCTCAATGACCGTGCCAGGAGTTTGAGATTGCATGCTGGGTTACCAAAGACTTTCTGGGCTGATGCAGTGAGCACTGCTGCATACCTGATAAATAGGGGGCCTTCCATTCCCCTGAGCCATAGACTACCAGAAGAAGTCTGGAGTGGAAAAGAAGTAAATCTTTCACATCTGAAAGTTTTTGGTTGTGCTTCGTATGTCCATGTTGAGTCTAATGCTATGAGTAACCTAGATGGTAAATCTAGTAAGTGTTTCTTCATTGGATATAGAGATGAGGCATTTGGTTATCGATTTTGGGATGATCAAAATCGGAAGATCATTAGAAGTCGGAATGTGACTTTTAATGAGTGTGCTATGTACAAGGATGGATCAAGTGCAGAACCTGAAGTTACAGAGCATGAACCGAAGAAGTCTGAGTTTGTTAACTTAGATGAGCTTTCTGAAAGTACAGTACAGAAAGAGAAACAATTTGTGGAGGTGGAGCTTGATGAACAGTGTTCACTCACGGATGAATGTGATGACAGAGAATCTTCAAGAGACTTACAGCACCGGGAAAAGTCTTATTCTTTAACAAGAAGCAAAGAGAAACGTGATCAAAAAGCAACAAAGAGGTATGGGTTTGAGGATATGGTTTCTTTTGCTCTAACAGCTAGTAGTGGAGATCCATCGTCTGCTCAGGATGGTATGTCGAAAGAGGTGGAGTCACTACGGAGTGGTAAAGCTTGGGAATCGGTAGAATTACCCAAGGGAAAGAAGGCTAAAGGGTGCAGATGGGTCTACAGGAAGAAAGAGTCATCGGATGAAGCTGTATGGTCGACGGGGCTGATAGGGAGGCATGGTGTAATGTCTAAATCAGGTCCTATGCTCAAGTTCAAGAGGCGCTTGGACTTGAAGGACACTTGTGGAGTGTGATTGCCCTTGGGGGCTGAGGCGGAGACATCTGGAGGAGACACGTTTTGGTAAACTTGATGGGATTCAAGTCAAGGTGGAGATTGTTAAGTATGACTTGAATTAAAAGTCATGGTGGGACCCAATGATTTGTCTCCTTCTTCAAGTAGGAGAGGTTCTTGGTTCAACCGGTTTGCTTCTTTACATGTGGGTTTTGGAGTCCTTCTGCTATGTGTACTTGGACTCCTTGTTTGACTTATAGTAGGAGTCCTAGACCAACATGTAAAAGGAGAGTTAAGCTTCTATATAAGGAACAAAGCACAAGGTGAATTTGTGTGTGCCAAACGTGAGTATTTGTGAGCACCAAAGGGAGGAGAAAAAAGAGAGAATTTGAGAGAAGGAGGTACAAGGGCAGCAAGGGTGTTTTCTTCTTGGTGGTCTTTTGGAGGAGCCAAAAACAAGTGATTAGAAGAAAAAAAGGTATTGCAGAGTGAGAGAAGAAAATAGAGATCAGCCGCCATCCGTTCCAGCAAAATAAGAGTTTGTACATCTGTCTTTGTATTCTATTTTGGGAATAATCTCTCTTGTGTGATAGTGAGATTTGAGTGTATTGGGGCTTTGGAATCTAAGTGATTTTCTCTTTACTATTTTTGTACTCCATCTTTTGATAGTGGATTTTATCCGGGTCGTCTCCGCCAGTGGATGTAGGCTTGTTAAGCCTAAACCACTTAAATCTTTGTGTCGTATGTCATTGCTTATCTTTGTTATTCCGCATTCTTCTTATTTTTCGCATCTCACGAGTTTTGAAAAATAGGATTAATTTCCTAACATGGGGACGTTCCCAAAAGAGAATAACTATTTCACAAAATGTAAAAAGTTATTATGAAAGTCAAATCTTTAATTTTTACTTTGTTATGTAAAAAGTTATTATTCAATTGTTTGTATAAAATTACCTAGTTTTTAATTCCATCGATAGTTATTGAGGTACCCGTAACGATAATGATTTCCGAAATCTCAACCGGAAAAATGCTCCACAAAATTTTCATTACTGTAGTAGATCTTGGTGATAGCTGGTTTGGGATGAGGAACAAGATGATTTTTGTTTCTTGAATTTGGTCATTTTTTATTTTTATGGTTGATATGTGTGTCATTGATATTAGGTCATGGATCAAATGAGATATAGGTACCAAATCCATATTAAATAAAAATTTATGGGCTAAATAGAATTTTTTTTTTCCCAATATTTTTTTTGCTAACTATCCCTACTACCACTCTTTTTAGAACACTTATTTCCTATTGAACAAGATGAAAGAAGAAAATCAATATTGGGCTCTTAATTTTTTTATTATTATTATTAAGTAAATGTTAGGGTATGATTTCCACTTTTTGAATGAAATTTTTTTACATCTAATTAATATAAAATGTCCTATGAGGCAGGATCAACAACATCTACAGTTTTTATTATGGAACCGGATCTTCTCCAGCCCATTATAGAATATTGGAGAGTATCCAGTTCATAACTAAGATTTATTTGAGGGCCACAAATGAGACACTTGTACTCATAATAAAAAAATAAAAATAAAAATTATTTAAAGTTTAAAAATAATAAAATAATAAATTATTTTTTTAATTTTAAATAATATTTTATTATTATTATTTGTGGGATACGTATTCCATTTGTGGCCCTAAAATTTATGAGAAAAAATCTTAATCATGAGCTAAATATTTTGGACCGAAGAGGATCCCATTCCCTTTATTATCTATGTCTATCTTGTCATTAATTCTCGACAGACCGATATTACTATAGTCGGTGGAACAATAATAATCACCCTAATTGCTCAAAAAAAAATAAAATAAAAAATAAAAAATAAAAAATGAAGAAGAAGAAAACAGAACAGGCCTCTCTGCATGTACATGTGTTTTTGGTCTGGGCCCTGATATTGTTGGAATTCCAGTGGCGTTTGAATTCCCATGTGGCACCAAATTTATGAAGCCACGTCAACTCAGAGCAAAGGGTTGATTAATCATCCCTTGATTAATCACCCTAAAACTTCACACACTATTACTAAGAAAGCCATTCCCGTAATTCCATGCAATACACTTCATAGGCTGATACTTTAGGATGAAGGGACATCCTGTAATTATGAAGAACTTCAAGGCTGATTGTCTACAAAAATCTGGCAATTACACGAATTCGTAATTTCAATAGCTGAAGCTCACGCAGAGTCTCCGACTCTTTTTCATGGCGCTGCTGGCTCCTGGTGGCTCTGCAAGGATATGCGTGCCACGCCCTGCGCACGTTAGACAAAGAGGCGCTACGTTTGCCACTCTATCTCCTCCTCGAGGCCATGCCGGCGACTGGATTGAAGCAACTTCGAGCTTTTTCGAACAAGACACGAGGCCCATCATGTTATTTGATGGTAAGGCTCAGTTTATCTAACATTCTCTACCTGGGATTCTGTACAGATTATGTTATGGGGGCAATGGCTGCCAGATTTTAAAAGTAATTCTGCCAAGTTTTCCCTTTGGTTTATCAAGTAAACGTGTCTGCTAAATTTGGTTTGACAGGTGTATGCAACTTATGTAATGGGGGTGTGAGGTTTGTGCGCCGAAATGATCGAAATGGGTCAGTGTTTCTTTTCGTCCTCTTTTAATTAATACTAATTATAATGCTTCTCAAATGTTTCTCAACATCATTAACACCTGAAATTTGGTCTTGTGGCTCATAAAGATTTAATATTTGGGGGGTAAATAATGGATTCTACTTTTGATAAGTGGATTTATATGTAATGTGATGGAATTGGTGAAGTTTGGCCCATTTTACTTTGAAAATTTATAAGAATGAAGGAATTCTTCAGGCTGAACGGTTCAAAATCATCATATCATGATGGTTTTTAGCATTGGACAAGTACCTTGTTATGAGATTTGTTCTGCATCTTGCACTAAGTAAAAGCTCAGTCCTCAATGGGTAACTCAATCGGCTGTGAACCATGTCTCATTCTGGGTCACTAGTTCGAATCCCCTCCCCTTTTCCTTGTGTGGATATGTCAACAAAAAAAATAAAAAAAATGTAAAAGCTCATCCTGAAGATCTTGGTTAAGGTTCATCCTGAAGGAAAGTATGATATGGATTTCAGCAAGAACATTGATATCACAAAAATCACTTAAAATAAGCAGAGCTTCTCTGGGTATGATAATTATGTGCTGCACACGTTATTGCCTAGTAAGGTAGAGATGAAGGAAGTCTGATGCATAACAAATTACCATGACTTATTATTGCACTTTGGATTTAAATGTTGAGTTAAGAACCTTAATTTCATTAAAGTATTTGCCATTTCAACCATTTTGAAGTAAATTCTTACTAAAGATGTATCTAATAAAGTATGAACTATACTGAAAAGATAGATAGAGAGTGATTTCCCCACAAGGAAAGAAAAGATAATGCACTTTCATACTTTTTATGAATATGGTTTCCTTGCGACATTTTTAGGCTAAGTTTTACCACTCAAAATCTGTTCATTTGCTTGTATATCTCAATATTGGCAGGAGTATTAGGTTTGAAGCTCTGCAAAGTGAAGCAGGCAAGAACTTACTTAGGAGGTCAGGAAGAGCTCCTGATGATATCTCCAGTGTTGTACTTGTTGAAAAGGATAGGTTTGTATAACATGTTCAACATGTCTTTAAATTTGATAAATCAAAATCAAGTTTCTGAGCATAGCTGCCATAATTCAGTTACCAATCATAAAATTTTCTATAGTAGTTCATTTGATAGTGAAGGCAATGCATAGGAAGAAAAGAATAGTTTCTAAACTTTGAGGATTCTTAACCGACTGATAATCAAATTTCCTTCAGTGTTCCTGCCTCTTATCATCCATCAAATGGATTGCTACAGAGTTTTTTCTTGTAAAAAAGAGGTTATAATTTATAACATAGGAGATGGACCTAAAGATATATTTTGTGAAGAAAATTGAGAAACCATGGTGGATTTCAGGTCATACATCAGGTCAGAAGCTGTGCTGAAGATAATGGAATACATAGACTTACCCTTCCCCCAGTTAGCATTTTTTCTACAGTTTGTACCTCTGTAAGTACTATCTTTCCAGTTTCTGTTACGTTTCTTTGTCACTTCAGATTTGAATCTAATCGAAGCAGCCGGAGATGCTATATTATTTATCCATTGCCATGGATCACTGCAGGTTCATAAGGGATTTTGCATATGATAATGTGGCAAACAATCGTTACACAATTTTTGGCCGCTCAGAATCATGTGAGATATAAACATCTTTACTCATCATTGTACTTGGCATATGTTCTATATATCATAAAGTCCAGAATAAGGTTCCTCCGTTTGGTGAACTATTATATGTTTTGTCGGACTAGAATGAAGATGTAATCATGTTTACCAATTGAACTTTCTGTGTATATTATGTGGCTTTTCTTTTCAAATTACTTGATTTGTGTTGCTAGCCAGAAGAGAAGGAATAAATGAACGATATGACGACAATTTTCAAATCTCAAATAGTTGTAAGCCTATAATTTTCCTTTTCATTCCCCTCTATATTCTTGTCAATCAAGGAAAAAAAAAAAAAAAATAGAAGAGGTTTGCTTTTGTAGTTCCTCTCTGTGGTAGTTTAGAGAAAATAGTTAATTTGTTTCAGACGTGTAAATAATGCTTGAAGTTGATTATTCGTCTTCTTTAAATTGTAATGATCAAGATGAATAATATTTGTTTTACAAAGGATCTCTTTGATATCACTGCCTTAAATAAAAAGGATTGATATTTCTTTCTATTTCTCTTATCTAGGGGCAGAGCCCCTGCTAGAAGCTCATTTCTTATAGTATGCATCTCTCTCATGCTAAAACGCTTTTCTTTGTCAATTATTCCTTTCTGCCTCTGCATAAATTCCCAAATCTATTTCGACAAGATATTAATATAACACAAAAGCATACTAATGAACTCACAAGGTTTTAGAGATTTGGGCAAATTCCTTTCCCTCTCCTCAATGAAATCCCCCCATCTCTCCCGTGAGCTTCCTATCTCCTAGTGAAAGCACTCTCCCTCTCCCCTTTGAGAGTCCCGGGGAGAGGGCGGAGCTTTTCCTCCTTTCTCCCCAACTTCGATGTTCAAACCGACACACGAGGTCTCAGCTTTTCTCCGCCTTGCGAGAAGGCTGTCTTTCCTAGCCTTACGGCCAGTTGTTTGGTTTCAGGCTTACAACCCACCTTTGGCAAATTTGTAAGAGGCTTAATGCCCATCATTCTTGCTGCTTTCTCTAGGCATTGTATGCATTTTTTGGGGTTCCATTCCTCTACCTTTGCTCTCCTTTTCTGTTTATGAAACTTTACATTGCTTAGAAAATATGCGTGGATGCAGATCTGTCTGAGGGCAAATATCATATATGTAAAATTTCTTTTTTCAAATAGCATTGACTAACCCTAAAGCCTCTAGCAATGGATGCTTATCAAAGGCTTCAACTTGAACCAGAACTTGTGTGTAAGTGCATATAAGTGTCAAAATTAGCAAACTCGATCTCTTACTCAATACAACGACATCTTTGTTACATGTGATATGCAAGTAGTTAGAGAAAAATTAACCTTAGCATTCACACTAGATAAATATGGAGATAATAAAATCTGAACCACTTAATTTGAAAATAATGGCTAGGATTTAAAGAACTTTGCAAGGCTGGGTTCTCTAACAACTCTAGAAGATCTTCAACTTTGGAGGAACTCTAGAGGATTTGTCCCTGATAGATTGTGCTCCCAACTTCCAACTACCTTTCCAAAGCATTACAGTGTCCTAATTATAATGGCTCATAGTATTTAATGTGGTGTATTTTGAGAGAAAAGAACACAAGGAGTTTTGAAGTTTGTGAAACTGGATATTTAAGAGTTTTTTTTTTTTTTTACACTTCCCCTTTTAATAAATTTGAATAAATTATTTATCAAAAAGTCAGAGAAAGGGAAGTCCTATGGGAAGGCCAACTTGGCTTTAGAGGAAGAATTAGATGAATAGGAAAAAGGCCAATCTTTTTCTTCGGCAGCCAACCAGACTACAACAACCACAAAAACGTCAATGATATTTAAAGGTCCAAGCATGGCAGAGTTCATCACGTCCCATGTTAATAGGCTAGAAAGCTTTTTGACCATGGTTAAATTAACAATTTCTTATTAACTTAAACTTTTAATATAATTAGTAATTTAGCATGATATCAAAGCGAAAATCTTGAATTTGAACCTTGTTTCCGTCGTTAACTTTACATTTCAATTAAATATTTCACATTAAATTTCTTGATTTACGCACAAATGTCATGAGCAAAATCATTTTTTAGGCTTGTTGAGTTGTTGATTCACTCAGGTTATCAAGAATAAAGGCATCAACAATTGGTTGATTTAAAAGAAAACCCAAAAGTTAAAATGATAAGAGAAATATGTCTTTAGAAAACAAAGCCACAAGTTATTTAATTAACTTTGTTGTTGAGGTGCAGTAGGGCCGTTCAGCTAACGTGGATAGTTCTTAAAATGTGCCTTGAGGGGAGTGATTTTCGAATGTCATAAAATGTTTTAACTTTTCTTATTAGAACTAATTAGTTTTCATATGAGATTGTCAGACACTTAATTCAATAATGATATCAGAGTAAGGTTCACTCTGTGAATGATTAATCTCCTGAGTGTAATCTTTGACTCCACATCAAATGTATTAATCTATGGATCCTAATTCTCTTCTCTCCTTGGATGGATCTGATTATGTCTTTTGGAAGATTCGTATGAAAGCATATCTTAAATCAATAGATGTTTGGACTATTGCCGAGTTTGAATGAAAACGCTCTAGACTGGCCAATGGCTAAATGGACTAGGGATAAAAGTAGCACTTATATTAATGGGAATGAAGGCAATAAATTCCATCTTTATACCACTCACACCTAAAGAATTCACACGAATAACTGTGTGTGAAATTGCCAAGGAAGCGTGCAATACTTTGAAAATTACGCATGAAGGAATAAAAATTGTCAAATCTTCAAAACTTCAAATACTAATTTCCAAATTTGAATAAATTAAGATGCAAGAAGATCGATAAAACATTCTTGAAGAGGGGTCAATTACTTGGCCTTTACTGACTCCTATGAGAGTTCTCATGAGCCGATAATTATACATCTCTAGACATACAAAATTCATTTGATAGTGAGTTTGAGGAGGAGAATGACCTTCAATTGAAAATTTTTTCAAGTTGACCAATATTTAAAGCTGCACCAGACACTCATAAATAGAGAAAATATAAAAATATTTTACGTTAAAACAAACAAGGCTTTAATCTCAATAAGGCACATAGAATATGCCTCCCCTCCATGCTCAAAAAAAAAAAAAAAACAAAAAAAAACAAAAGGTAACTGAAATAAGGTAATTAATTTATGTAAACTTGACTACTTTTATTAGCGGGAAAAGTACCTAACATAACTGTCAAGCCAGCAAGACCCGCTCCTTTGCCATCCCATTTCCATACCGCCCTATTTGTCTCTCTCTCAAACAATTGGTGCACATTAATAACGCATCTCTGATCACCGCCACGAATTGGCGTCGGTGCAGTGTTCACTAGTTCTACTCTCCTCCCCCATTGACACCTATGGGGAAGCGGCCTCCACCGCCGTGTGACATTGAGTGTGGACCTCTCAAAGCTCGGCCACCACCACCGCCGGCACCATATTTTCACCCTCCAGCCCCTGAGCCATGGTTCTCCTGGCTCGTACCCCTCATTTTTGCGGCTAATTTCACCATCTTCGCGTACACCATGTACGTGAATGATTGCCCAGCCCACACCGGAGAGGACAGGTGTCTGTTGGGCACATACTTGGGTAGATTTTCTTTCCAACCCTTGAGAGAGAACCCGCTCCTTGGCCCTTCCACCACCACGTAAGAAGTTAATTTCATCCACATTTTTTTTCTTCTTTGTTTTTTTATTCTAGATTTTAGATTTTTCTTATATGGGTTTTCGTTAATTCATTTGTTGTATATATATCTTGAGAATTTGAAAATGGGTTTCTTTTATTTCGTCCTATTTGACAATTATATATGAAATTGGGGAAACCCTTTAATTTTAGCTTAATCAAACTAATTATTATATATATATATATATACAACTTCATCATTATACAGGCTGATACAACTAGGGGGGCTTGAAAAGAAATTAGTGGTGGAAAAAGATGAAGGATGGCGCCTCTTGTCTTGCATGTGGCTTCACGTTGGAGTTGTCCATTTAATTGCTAACATGTTGAGCCTTCTGTTCATAGGAATCCGGCTTGAGCAGGAATTTGGATTTGGTAAGAACTTATTTTATATATATATATATATATGATCAGATTATGTTTAATGATGATTTATCGACTATCGATCAGTTTTCATCTTATTTGGCAGTGAGGATCGGAGTCTTGTACCTGCTTTCTGGTTTTGGTGGAAGCTTGTTATCTGCTCTTAATTCTAAATCATCAATATCAGTGGGTGCATCTGGTGCACTTTTCGGGCTATTGGGAGCCATGCTTTCTGAGCTTCTCACTAACTGGACAATCTATGCAAACAAGGTACCATTTTCTGGTTAATTTGTTGAGTACTATATATATATATTAGTTTGTGAGAAAAGGTGTTAAATGTAATTATAATATTGTTCAGTGTGCAGCACTTGTAACTCTGGTAGTGATAATTGCCTTAAATCTGGCGGTGGGGTTTCTTCCTCGTGTGGACAATTCAGCTCACATTGGAGGATTTGTGTCAGGATTTCTACTTGGCTTCATTCTTTTAGTCCGTCCTCAATTTGGATTTGTAAGCCGCAAATACATTCCTCCTGGGTATGATATCAAGCGTATTCCCAGGCACAAGTGGTATCAGTACCTTTTCTGGATTTCAGCTTTACTCCTCTTGATTGTTGGGTACGTAATTAAACTAATTTCTTCCTTGTCTTTATACAAAAATGGTGCATGCATGTAATTTCAAGTAGGGCTAACAAGTTTTTACACGATCCTCAAATCCGATACAAAATTATAGAGTTAGGATTTAGCATAAATGAGTTCGGGTCATAAACCGGTTGACCTACTTGACTCGTTTATGAAATTATATATATATTTTTAATTTATATAGTAAATACATGTTGAAAACTTGTCAAACTGGTGGTCGTGTTCAGGTTTACCCTTAAAGGATCAAACGAATCATCCTGTACCCGACCAACCAACCCATTTTGCCAGCCATAATTCCAAGCTAGTGTTTACTTTCTGAAATAACAATGAAAATCACCATTGAGACAATATATAAGCTAACCTTTTTTTATGTTTTTTTTTTGTTTACCAGGTATGGATATTGCTGTGTTATGCTGTTTAAGGGTGGGACGATGACGTATAGTTTGTCTTTATAGATCGAGCATCCATCAGACGTTGAATGCTTCTGTGAATCTAATTGTTGTATCCATCGATCGATCACCACAAATGTTTGAATATCAGATGATGCATATGTATGTGTTTGTAATTCATCTACAGATCTACTACTGTTTCTGTTTCTTTCTTGGGGGCATTATTTAATATTTATCTATATTCCCATGTAAATGTAGACATCTTTATTGATGTTTGTTAAGGATAATTCCCACGTACACCAACCAACAACGGCGGTCGTCTCTATCGATCCAAGGAATCAGAAGATCATAATTCGATCATGAAAATTCAAAATTCTTGATAGGATTAATTAAGGAAGATAATATATTCAAATTGTATATATAGTTCTATATATATATATGATGTAACAAACATTCTTATAAATACAGTACTGCAGCCTTTCACTCCATGTTATCACAATTTTTTATTTTTTAATTTCTTATTAAGGGTGTTTTTGTTATTGGAGCGACATTGATATTTTTTTGTAGTTTGAGAAGACATTGACGCATTTCATAGTTTGAGGGGACATTGACAATCTGATGGTAGTTTGAGAGGGGTATGTGAAATTAAAATTTAAAAAAAAAAAAAAAAAAAAAAAAAAAAAAAACTATGAAATTCCATTTTGTGATACTTACGTTTGAAATTTCGTCTCCGATAGACACAATCATCACCTATTTCCCAACATTAATTATATTAATAACATCAAATGTTATTTAGTAGATTGTTGTATGCATGACTGTCATATAATTGAGATGATGTAACAGTAAAAATCAACCCTTAAATTGTGTTTATAAGTATTGATCTAATAGTTGATTTTTATTGCTACACCATCAAGTTGTATGACAGTCGTATGGGTGGAGTCGCTAATTTTTTTTTTTTTTTCATTTTATTTAAAAATAATTAATTTTTAAAATTTTTTTAATTTAAATTTGGTATATGATTCAGTGTAGTTTTTATTTTAGGGTTTTGATCTTGGACCCTTAGATTCATCTAAGGGCTGAGATTAAGAATTGGAGAACTCCAATTTCTCCTTAATGGGAAGGGATCCAGATCCATTTGGAAGGACCGGCAAACGTTATGGGTCGCACGAAAAATATCATTTTTCTTGGAATAACCACGGTAGGTTCACCTCTCCTAGTTGGCATGCGAGTTATTGAATAGCATAAGGCCAGTTAATAGTGAAAGGCAAATAAATAAAGGAAGCCAATCAAATTAAATCCTGTCATTTGCATTAATAAGGAAAGTTTTAAGCGATATCATCATCACTCTGGATGTACAACGAATTCTGTAATTTGTTATTTTTGTAAAAATATAATGCACATTTGTGCATTATATTTTTACAAAAATAACAAATTACAGAATTCGTTGGCATTGATATCGCTTATATATGTGCATTATATTTTTACAAAAATAACAAATTACAGAATTCGTTGGCATTGATATCGCTTAGAATATATATGGGAAAATCC
>NC_081547.1:20905137-20928999 GCF_901000735.1 Corylus avellana
TTCATTTTGATGTTTCCTAGGTTTCTGTCAGTCCCATTTTGCCATCTCGGATCTCTTTGGAAACCTCTACCATGCCTTTCTCCCCTTGGCACGAATCTGCCCTCACCGTTCAATGAAGCTTGATCCCCGTCATCTTCAAACTCATCCTCATGGTCGTCATGAGATTCATCCAAGTGCACACGCCTTTCTTGCCTTCTAGCATTAGGAACTCTTTGGGGACGCCCCTCCCGCCAAGTAGCAATAACCGCGTCTTGCCTATCCATCCGATCCCGAATCTCATTAAACATCACGTTCATGCGTTCAAATTGTTGTTGCATAGCCTGCAACAAGAAGAATGACTCCTCCCCTCCTTCTTTGCTTGATGTGTCGCCCCTGGAAGGCATAGCTTTGAAACTATAGAGAAATGTTAGAAATAATTCCTCACAACACTCCCTCACGTGTTTGCACTCAAATTATGTCACTCACACTCGTGTTTCACTCTTAAATTGGCTTTGTTTTCGATATTAGTCTCACACTCTCTTGCCTTTTTCCACTCGTAGCTTCCCCTTTTCAGTTCTTTATTAAACTAATAAACTTGATCAAGAAATTCAACTTGTAGTATTTAAACCAATACCAACGGCAGGAAAATATTATAGAAACACCGGATCAAAGGAAGAGGACATAAGAAAGCCGAAAGAAAACAATTGGACAGGAAAATATTATAGAAACGACGAATCAAAGGAAGAGGACATAAGAAAGAAGAAAGAAAACAAACAAATAGGAAAATATTATAGAAACAATGAATCAAAGGAAGAGAACATATAAGAAAGAAGAAACAAAACAAACGAACAATTGTTTTGTTTTGTTTTTGTTTTTGTTTTTGTTTTTGTTTTTGTGTTTTTTTTTTTTTTTTGGACGTCTCCCTTCTTCTTTTTTTTTTCTTTTTTTTGAACTTGGTGCACGATTTTAACTTAGTGCACGATGTAAAACACCAAGAAGGAATAATGAATACAAACAGAACAAGATAGGATGATAACAATAAACAAAAGATAAAAACAAAAGGATAGTAAACCTGATTTTAGAGCCTGTGCTCTGATACCAAATGATGCGAACCTCAATCGACACGCTTTGAGACCCAACAAACAATATTGGAAATTAACCCAAGAAAGCTAAAAATCAGATTTTAGATAGAAAACCCCGACCCAACGTTTATAAATGAAACGCGAACCAAAGGTATAAAGTTTGAACGCCACAAGGAAGAATCCTTGATAAGTTCACAAGTTCTCTAAAGAACTAATAGAAGAAGCAAACCTCACTTTTGTATTTTCATTCATGATTTCCATTACAATGAGTGCATGCTATTTATAAAGCATGGCTGAAAATATGACTACCCACTTGCTATGGAAAGGAAATTAAATTGGTTCCAACATTGGAAAGTAAATAAAGTAAAAAAGGACTAACTAATAAAAGCCTAAAATTAAGGTTGATTTGGTCTGAAATTTGCAGCTCCTCCATGCCAAAAATAGGCTGAGATTGGCAATTAAATCACGCCTAAGGAAGGTCTTGAAATAGGTAAGTCAATCAACCAACTAATTGGCATGTAATTTGGCAAGTCAATCATCCAATTAATTGGTATGTAATTGGATAGTCAATTAGCCATAATCAACCATTAATCCATGCCATTGCTAAGGAAATTTTGTGCAATCTACTCCATGAATAGCTTGGATCAAATTTATTACGCTTTCATCTCCCTTTGGGCCAAGCTTGGAATGCCCCATTTTTGAATAAGCCCAAATCTCTTGAATCAGCCCATTAAGTGCTTCTTTGATCTTCTTGGATCTTGCTCTAGTAATAGGCCCAACTGGAACATGCAACGGATCCTTTAATGGTGCTTGTTGAATCTCATCAAGTACTTACGAAAATATGATGCTGTAAAATTAGCTTGAAAAAACTTTCATTGAATGAAATATTCTGTAATACATGGATGAAACTCTGACATACATGTTGTGAGATTTCACTGATGATCAGAGAGGGAGAAGAGAAAAGAGTATTTTAAGTTCGGAAGAACCGAGCTGCCGTTACATAAGCTGAGGATATATATATATATCATTCGCACATGCGAGTTTTATAGATCCAATGATAAGTTTGAAAAAAGATAGATAAAAAATAAATTAGAGATGGAAAAATTGCGGGTTTCTTTTGCAAATAATCTTCCAAGTAATGATGATAATCATTTTCAATGAAATGCATTATTAGCATGAACAATACGTTGTACAAGGGAATTACAGCATCATTTACCAAGCAGACGACTGAGGCTACAATGGCGGGCATTATTCACCATACAATTTTATTTAGATTCTTTTTAACATTCTTAATTAAGCTTGGAAAGTTGTGGCAAACGTTTACATACTAGCCATGCCATGACCAACTTAACTCCTTTGTATTAATAAGCCGACGTAAACAATATTGTTCTAAAGACTAGCCCACGTAAACAAAACTTAGAGACTCGTTTGGTTCACGAAATAAGTTATTATAATTAAATTTCTTTTATTTGGTAAGATTTTACTCTCAAAGAATAACTATTCCTTTATGAAAATGAATACATTTTCCAAGAAAAAATAACTCACATTATTTTTCATTTTCTTTCAAAATAAAAATTTAAACATTGCAATTACGCATGGCCTACCACACAGCAGAACCCAGGGTGGTGCAACCCAGTGCATTTGAGGGAGGCCAAGACCACCCTTAATGCTAATTGCAGGTTAGCGTGACCACTTTAGGTTCAAAATTCCAAGGACTTGCGGGGTTTTTTTTTTTTTTTTTTTCTTAATTTGAGTTTTAAAACAAATAAGATATAACCATTTCATTTCTCTATCCTTCATTCCCAATAATAGCTATTTATTTTTCTAATACAATATTCATTTCACGTACAAAACAAGCCCTTAGATTATGCATAGTATCCAGGTACATTGGTCTAGCAACTTCATCTTACAAAAGACTTACACTGTGACCCATGTTTAACTTTACTGTTACTTTTCCCAGATCCAACGACTAAAAGTGACCGGCACAGCCATATATGAATAAAAATTAGATTATGATAATCATGTAATCTGTTTCATAATCTTTTGGTGTAATGTGTAAAATTTAAGTGCGTATCAAAACGACTCAACAAGCAAAAGATACCCAGAAAAAGACACTGTTGAACTAACCTATAATTAGCCTTTTCAAAATGGCCTACATTAAAGGTATACCTAAATATTCATTACCCAAAACAAGCAATGGTGTATGCACGAAGCCACAAAAAATAGCAAATTATGGAAGTCAAAACAAAACAATGCTTTTCTTAAAAAAAAAAAATATATATATATATATATATATAAGATGGCATGGCATAAGAAGCTATAAGCTTACCTGAGGTTGCATGAAATCAAATGATGGATAAATTTTGTTAAAATGCCTTGAATGTTATAAAAAATAGAAAGAAACAAAAATTTAGCATCTAATAAATTAGTATTGATACATAATAATATCGCATCAGCAATTTAGCTAGGCCCAGAATTACAAGTTCCAAAACAAAGGGAGAAAAGAGTAATAATCAGACAAACATGAATATTGTACATTAAAAACAATAGTACGACTACAACAACTCTGCCCGCTAATGTCTCTGATTGGTTCGTCATCAAAAAACCAATCCATCATGATGGCACTGCATACAACAGGTTTGAAGACAAGTGTAACATTAGGTTTACCAAACATAAGGAATCAAAGTAACAGTCACACTAGTCCTTGAAATGCATCCAATCTCCAACCAGCTAGATTGACATAATAATTTAAAAAAAAAAAAAAAAAAAAAGGCTAAATAAACAATTTTTTTGGTCATTGCTAAATTAACTTTTTGCAAAGAGGATATCTTACTGTAGGTTGACGTGTCAATTTGCTCAGGAAGCTCCTTAATGTCCACCTCAAACCTTGATTGAACCTGAAATACAAAATGACATAAATAGGCAAGCATAAAAATAAATAAAAATAAAGGATAAACTGCACCTGTATTAGTTCAAACTGCCTAAATTACCTGATTAAGAACATCGGAGTCAGCAGCAGATGAAACAAATGTAATTGCAAGCCCCTTGGTCCCGAACCTACCAGCCCTGCCCACCTGTGGAGTATGGCAACCCAAGCCGAGAATGGGAGTGAATTCAATTACAAACTAGTGGCAATAATAACTAACCGTATACATATCATATAGAAGTATTCAAATGAAAGTACCCTGTGCAGGTATGTATCAGCAGAATCTGGCATGTCATAGTTAATAACAATGTTAACACGCTCTATATCGATCCCCCTTCCTACTAAATCTGTTGCCACAAGAATTCTTGATTGCCCCTCCTTGAAATTCTTGTAACGCTTCAACCTGAAAGAAAAACCATACAGAATCAGCCATCAACAAAACTACTCGCTCCCCCAAGTGAAATGATGTTACTTTCATTAACCATTTAATATAACTCCAGGATATTCATTTGAATTCTAAAATCTGACATTCAGTATGTTACACAAAATTACGCTTGCAAAAGAAAATAAATAAAAATAAAAAATAAAAAAATAAAAAGAAAAAAAAGAAAAAGAAAAAGAAAAAGAAAAAGAAAACAGGTACAGAGGATTACATTAGGTGAGCCCTGGAAAGAATATACAGAAGACAACACATTAAAGGTAGGCTGGGTATGTGGAATAGGCTCTTGAAATGGAATAGTAATTCCGTTGTTTGGTTAGTTTTATATTCCAAGTAATAGCCATTTGTTTATAGGTAATCGACAGATATCATTAAAAAGCACAAGGCACCACTAAGAATACAAGAAGTAAACAAAATGAATAACTCTTCGTTAGGAATAGTCATTCCTCAAAATGAGATCGAATAGTCATTCCTTTTATGTGCAAATAGGACATCAATCCTAAATTTACTCGAAAGCCTTCCATTGACCCAAATCAAACCCAATGTTCTGTAACACAGACCCAGCGAGAGCGTTGCTCCACTTCTGGAATAAACTATGGACGCTCCCTCCCTCCCTCAATATGAGAGGAATCACTATTCCTTTTTCTGTGGAATTGATCAACAGGACAGCCTGCCAAAGGGGATGGGAAAGTCATTGTCATTTGTGTATGTGAGAGAGAGATGAATTAATCAACAGGACAGCCATCCAAAGGGGGATGGGAAGTCATTGCTATTTGTTCTCCCTTGCTTTTTTGCAATTTCTGTTCTCTAACTTTTCTGTGATGGTTGGGAGAAAAGGCATATTTTGATCATGTTGATCTTGGGGCTCTGGAGAGAGAGAGAGAGAGACAGGCTGCAGTGGTGATGGTGTTAAGGCTCTCTTCGATTGCACATACTCTATCACCTCCACAACTAATTAGCTCAAACAGTTAGCTGGAAACCACGCCTCTTTAAGTGGAAGTCATTAGTTTGAATCATCTCTTCCCCTCTTTAGATGGAGGTCACTAATTCATTTCCACAACTAATGGACAAATAAAAAGACAGAAAAAAGTGTTTTAAGTGTGCATTTTATCTCGGGCAATAGAAGTATATATGCGTTGATCACATTTAACGAATAGTAAGCAAAAATTGTGTGAAATGAATGATTGAACAAAAAATATATGTTGTAAACTTGTATTTTAAGAAATTTAATTACAATATGATTCTATTCACTAGCATATTGCATTGTACCAAATAGTGGCAGTGTTAAAACTAGTGACCGGGTGGGGAGTGGTATAGGCCAAACGGGCATCCAGAAAATTTTGTACATGGAATTTACTCTTTTTATTTGTATTTTATAAGAAATCATAGTTATTTAGTTGTTATTTAATAACTATAGTTATTCAATTGTAGACTGCAATATTTTTTAATTTTTATTTGATAATTATAGTCTGGGGTAATCTTTAATGAGAACCAAAAAAGAAAAAAGAGTTTTTGTTTGGCCCTTTCCCATAAGATTTCCGGGTTCCGTGCCTAGTTACAACCAAACTAATGATAGTAATAACTATTCCCTTCAAAGTAATAGTTCATCTCCCAATAGAATAGTCATTTTGTGCCCTAATTTTTACACAGAATAAAAAAATATATTACCAATGGGCCAAAAGTGTAGTGGGTATTAAGCACTAGTTACTGCCTTCCATAGTAGCAATAGTACCAGCCGAAGCCCCAAGCGCAACAAGAGTTGGTAATTTTTTACACAATCCGCAAACCCAAAACAAAATTATATGGTTAGGGTTTGGCATAAAAAGGTTTGGGTCATGCTCAGGCAAGAGCCTTGCATAAAGTTCTGGGCACTTTTGGCAAGTATTTAGGGCTCATTGCCAAAACAATTTGGTGTTATTAGCAAATGCTGGTCCTTATTTTGGTGGGTCAAAGGCCAAAACAATTGGGAGGGGGAGAAGCAGATCACATGGTTTACAGACCAACTCCTCCCACTTTCATAAAGTCCCACTCAAAATGCTTCAAGTACATATCATTTGAGTTCCTATATATATATATATATATATATATATATGCTAACTAAACTTAGAACTCAGCGCTTGACTTCACCCAAGTGAGGATCTTTTTCACGCCTCACACCTTGGACAACAAGGTTGCCCTTGCCTTTGACAACATTGTTAGAGACCAACTTAAATCATCCAAAAACATGTATTTGCAAACAAAAATATGCAAAATAAATAATTAGCAGGAAAGTTCTTATAAGACTCCAACATGAAGCAAAACCAAAATCAACCCCACCGTCAACATAAACAGAAGCTTCTCCAGATTATCTAACTATGTCATACAATGGTTGACTGATAGACAAAAATAGAAGCAATAACTTAGCATATAGTTTAAACCAAACGCACAAATGCACCGACTCTTTCCATCACTAAGTGAATCCAAGCAACAGAATGCATACCTTTCCTCCTGAGCCATTCCTGAATGGATGCAGATAGAGGGGAAGTTACACTCCTCAAGTAACTTGTTCAGCTCAGCGGCTCTACTTACACTTTTGACAAAAATGACAACTTGGTTGAAGTCTAATGCATCAAGAAGATCATTCAATTTGCGGTTTTTCTCTCCCTCCTTCAATAAAATATAGTGCTGCAAAGAGAGAGTTAAGAAGACACATGCATTAGTTGAATGAGCACAAACAGTGAACTGATAAGATTGCAACAATGTGTAATACCTGTACAAGACCGTGAAGAGTCAACTTGGTCTCATCATCAACATAAATTTCCATCGGCTGAAAACAATGGTAACACTCAGTGTGTCAAAATACCTTTCTTCAGCATACAGAACTCAACAAGATTGATAAACAAAAAAGATAAACCAGATACCCAATAAATCAATAGTTCTAAAACTCTGATTTATAGATTGAACTTGTGCATCTCTAAAATGCTTGCAACATCCAACTACCATATACCTAGCTGACCCGCTTCTCTCTCCAACCTTTTAGAGAGAGAAGCTCTCCCCTCTACCCCAGTAAGTGTGAGAGTTGTTTCCCCTCCAAGTGAGAGACCTCTCCCTCTGTTGGGAGTGCCCAAAAACGAGGGAAGAGCTCTGCTTCCTCCCTCCCCTCTCCCCACCTCCAATCCTCTCCTTTTTTTTTTTTTTTTTTTCTCATGTGTTTTGGATGCCAGATCTACTGCCCATCGGACTTCATTTTCGCCCAAGCGCAACCCCATCACCTTTGCCACTCTCCTCCACAAGCACATGTACCCCACACCACCATCGCACAAGCCACACACGCTGCTGCACGTTTCACACAGCAGTTTCTTGTCTTTTCTGTACATCCTCTACCTCCACCTTCTCTGCAGGATCCAAATTCTATATCCCCTGAGCATCAACCATAGGGCATCTCCTTGTTCAGACATTGAAGCAGAGCTCCACTTCAATGGCTCCAGTCCAATCAATCTCAGTGCAGTCTACCCTGTTGTAGCTGCCAAGTTTTTTTGCTGGCATAGAAGGTGTTTCTCCAAGTAACCCATCCTTAGGACTACCTCAAAAACCATCATTTCTGACAGCCCCTTTCATGGCATGCATCCCAAGAAGTCATTGGGCCCAGTGTTTTTTATCGACTGCACTAGGGTGATTGTTGGGTTTCTCCAACCCGTCTTGTGTTTCCTTATATATTAAATGCAATCTTGCATAGGAAAAAAATCTACTACATTGAAATATTAAATTGAACCAATAGACTCACTCAGCCCGAGAAAGACCATCACTAACATAGCAAAATGGTTTAAGGCAGTAATCCCAAAGAAAGAAGTGCAAGCACTGCAGGTACTACAAGCACCAGGCATTATGACCTTGCCAATGGCAAGACAAATTGAAAACTAAGCCACAAAATTGCACAAGTGATACAAAACCAGTAAAGCAACGATGTTATGAGAACTTCATTTCCTTGTCCTGACCAAAGAATAGGTGACAGAATACTACCTCTTGCATGAATTTTTTGCAAACAGGACGGATCTCTTTACTAAGAGTTGCTGAAAACATCATTACTTGCTTGTCATGAGGAGTCATCTTGAAGATCTCCTGCACATCTCTCCTCATGTCTGTAAAAGGTATGAGCAAATTGACAACTCAATATAAGAAAATTAATATGGTTAACTACATAAAAGATGCTGTAAATAAAACAACACTATTGCAAAAGAAGATCATACCAAGTGATTCTAGCATCTTATCACACTCATCAAGAACAAAATGCCGAACATTCTTTAATCCAAGATCTTTATCCCTTGCCAGGGCCAATATTCTTCCAGGAGTCCCAACCACAACATGAGGGCATTCATTTTTTAGCATATCCTTGTGAGTCTTGATACTGACACCACCATAGAAGACAGCAACCCTGATGTCAGGCAAATAGGTACTGAACCTCTCAAATTCATGACAGATCTGTAGAAGTTAAAAACAAAAAAAAACAAGAACATTATTAGGAAACAGAAATACAGTATGGAAAATGCAAGTAAAAATACCAACATAGAGATATATGCTCAAGCAAAAAAACATTTTGGATGCTATAACATCATCATAGGTCATTAATCTACTATCACAATCATTTGACATACCTGGTAAGCAAGTTCTCTTGTGTGGCAAAGAATGAGAGCAGCAACTTGACCAGCCACGGGTTCAATCTGCTGCAGAGTCGATAGAACAAAGACAGCAGTTTTCCCCATCCCAGATTTCGCTTGACAGATGACATCCATTCCTAAGATAGCTTGGGGGATACACTCGTGTTGCACTATTGAAGAACCAAACAAAATTGCAGCAGACTAATCCTCAGTAAGTATAAATGACCATCCAGATCCTTTTAATGGAAAGGTTATCAAACCAGTTTTCTTGCCCAAATCATGAATATGGAAGTAGTAGTTACCTGCACAAGATAGAGTAGAAAAAATTCCAGCTCAGGCCAGTATGAGTAATAGTAATATGTGAGATAAGACAATACACAAGTATGTAAGCAGCCAGAACTTGTCACTTCATAAGCCAGACAACCTGTCCCAATCTCAATCACCACAACCAGTAAAATAACAACCCAGATGCCATCGTCACATTTCACAGATAAATTACAGGCAATAGTAACATTCATTGGAAGAAACAAAACCGTCAAGGTTCAATTGCATTATAGAGGGCATTTTGGGTTTCCATTAGAATGCAACATGTGGTACTGGATTAATTAACTGTTCTATTATAGTTTGGCCCTGTGGAAGTACATACAGTAAAGACCTCAATATTGTAGCATACTCTTTTTCACTATATAAAGGGACGGGGAGTTTTGGCTCTTCAACAGGTAATAAAGATAAAAATGAATCAAGAGTAATTTGATCAAGATATGGCAAAAATAGAATAAGCATCCAAATAGCTCACGGCGGAAAGAAACAGTGTAAATAGAACAAGAGTCAAACTAACCCCAGCTGATTTTGCCAATATTGTAAAAAGAGGGGAGGGGAGCTCTTCCCACTTCAACAGGTAATAAAGATAAATATGAATTAAGAGTACTTGATCAAGATATGGCAAAAATAGAATAAGGATCAAAATAGCTCATGGTGGAAAGAAACAGTGGAAATAGAACAAGACTCGAACTAACCCCAGCTGATTTTGCCAAAATGACCAAAACAGCAGGAAGTCAGCAACAATGACATGTAGAATATGCGCAAGGCTAGAAAGGCAAAACCAACTTCGAAAATAGATTATGAACATTTGCAACTCCCCCATCTAGCTTCCAGTTTCTCCCAAGAAAAAAGTGGGATGTTCAGTAACATTTTGCCATGTTGGCATTGACATATTGACAACACACTGAGATATTATGAAAAGATTAGTTAGAAATTTGCCTTCTGATGGATGTTCAAATCCTGAATCCACAATGGCTCGGAGAAGCTCTGGTTTCAACAGGAAGTCTCTGAATCCCGAACTGTGAATCCCCACATAGCCCCTATACAAGAGAAAGTATGTTTAATAGGTTAGAAAAATGTGAAGAAGCCTACAGATATGGAAATTTAACAAAAGATCTAGATGTGGGAGGAGGTCCCACAGAAAAATTGAAAAATTCAATGCAGCACAATATTATCATGAAATCAGCAACTTTTACCAAGATGCACACATGTAAGTATGTAACCCTCATTATATCATGTGGGAAAATTTAATTTTTCGAATACAATAGGAAAGCCTAGCAATAGCTGCAATAGTCAGATGGACTTTCAAACATAATCACCAAATTGATGCCAAATGCAAGATTGAAGTAAGAGAACACCAGCTAAAATTTTTTCAATCATTTCTAGGGCAATTGTGGCAACAAACCCTCACCAAACCACCCTTCCAACATCCCAACTTCTAAACAATTGAAACCAGTTCACCACAAGACTTGGAACACCAAAAGATTCCCAAAACTAGAACAGCAAGAAAAGCAGATGGCACACCATATCACCACCAAGTTGGCACATACAAACATCAATCATCGAGAATGTGGTTACCCTTGAAAGAAATTTACAGAAAAAGAATCTTCCACTGGCCACCATGCAAGCAACAAACCCTGCTTTACATGCCATTATAGTAAACCATTTGTTTCTTCCACAGAATATCAATCCCTAAACCTCTATCCCATCTTCATTAAACCACACCTGAAACCTTAACTATTTATTTTTACTCTTCATTAAAAAAAAAAAATTTAAAAAAAAAACCCGAGTCACCGAGGCTCACTCCCCTACTTGATTTAGTCCAGGTGGAGCTTTTCATCGTTAAGAAGTAAGAAAAAATAAGACTACAAAATATAAACCACGGAATTATATTTCAGTTTCTTTTCAAGTAATAGCCCGTCAGAGCCAAAGTCTCAAATGTCTCCTCCTTTCCTCAGTTTTCTCATTAACCAAACGGAGCACAAGCAAGCACCAAGCAGTAATAAACATAAAACACACAAAACCAATCATAATAATAACAATCAAACCTCTATATACAATTTTACACAAATCCAAACCTGGGTCTAGTATTTTCTTTCTTGTTTTCTATCCCGTGATACAAAAGAATACATATCCGAAACTAGAAAAAAAAATACAAAAAAAGGGAAGGAGACTAACTTCTTGGCGGTATCAGCGAGAGGTCTAGCTGAGGCGGAGTCGGGGGCCTTGGGGTCATCGTCTTCGAAGTCGACGAGCTCTTCCTCGTAGTCGTTGTCCTTCACTTCACCCATCTTCCTACAAAACAAAAGAAATGAAAAAATCAGATTCAATTTCTAGGGTTAGGTTAGAGGTTTTCTGAGAAAATATCAAATTTTTGTCTTTGCTAACCTTTGTGCTCTGGGAGAGAGAGAGAGATTCAGGTTTTGGGGAGTGACTGAGGTATCTGTGAAATTAAAGCAAAAATAAATGAAAAATTTTGGAGAGAGAGAGAGAGAGAAGGGAAGAGAAGAGACCCTGGATCTAGGGTTTAGGGGAGAGAGAGAGAGAGGAAGAGAGAGGAGTTCAATTGGGATAGGGTGGAGGCTTGGAGCGGATATAGGGAAGTGACTCACTGAAGGGAGTGGTTCATTTGACGATATTGACCTCTCGGTAATCTGCTAACCTATTGTTAAAAGCAGCATTCCATTTAGGGATAAAAAGGAAATAAAAATCACACCAGAAAGTCCACAGACTGCGCTTTCGAAATACTGGTTGGGCCATCGGTGGACCGTGGATATTTTAAAGGCCTTGTTTGCTGGTTTAAAATATTTTTGGCTTTTCAAAACAAACAATTTCTCTCAAAATCTTTAACAAACCATTTACTTTTCAAAACATAAAATACTTGTCAAAAACAAAAAAAACAAAATACAAAACATTTAAAACAAACACACACAACACATTTTTTGGTAAATTTTCACACTTTCTTATGTAAATATTTTGAGAAAACATGCGTTTAATTTTTTTAGAGGTTGGGTTGACTTGTTATGTATAGAAATTTTTTTTTAATATATATATATACCCAAAGCTATGCAACTTGGGTGTAGGTCTTTTGTTGAAGGGTGTCCCAAAATCCTTTCCAAATAATGTGAAAAGCACTATTTTGAGAATGAATAGGTGACAAAAGAGAGAGAATGAGAATTTTTTAAGGAAAAAAAATGTTTGTCACATCATTTGAGAAGCATTTTGAGAAGAATTCATTGGGATGTCTAGCATTATCCTTTGTAAAAATGTATTTTTAACGGCCTTCACTTTTTTTTTTTATTTCTATTAGTCAAACTGCGTATACTCCTCCCTCTTATAAACCTTGATGGGTTAAGTTAGGGAAAGATAATTATGTTTGAAATGAAAGTGCTCCCAAAGACCTTGAGGCAAAAATGTTTAGGGGGAGTTCGAGAGGATAGGAGGTTTAGAGAAATGCTAGAAAGACGCGTGGCCATCCCCAACAAACCAGAGATGGTTACACAATCACTTGAAACACAAAATCATCTTCCAAAAAACAAAACACAACACACTTTTTGGAAAGCTATTTGTGAAAATGTGCTTAATTTTTTAGGTCTAACTGACTTATTACTTATTAAAAGATTGAGAGAGAGAGAGAGGGTGGTCATACAACCACCACAATAGGACAGGAGTCGCCACATTAGAGAAGTATAGCCACTTAATCGCCTCAAACACAAAACGCAACACATTTTTTAGAAAAAACTTTTCACACTTTTTCTATAGGGATATTTGACAAAATGAGTGCTTAATTTTTCATATGTAAAAGTTGATTTATTATTTATAAGAAATGGATTAAAAGAAAGTGAGAGATGGTCACACAACCTAGGCCATCTGCTCTTTCTCTCTCTCTCTCTTGTCCCTTTACAGAAATTTGTTCTTTGAGATTTGTCTTCTTCATTTGATAGTCGCTTCAAGAGTAGGGAGTCCTCATTCTCCTCCTCGTTTGTGTTTTCTGGTAAGTAAATGGTAGTTCGAGGTAATTGGGCGGTGAGAGTGTTAGTTCATGAGAGAAAAAAGTAATTACCCCAAAAGAATATTTGGATGCGGCCCAAGGTGCCACATTGTGAGCACAAAAATTTGCACTTTTGTTAATATTGCAGGCTTCTCGAGAAGAGGAGGCCGGTATGATTGCAAGAGTATACGAGATGGCGAAAGAGATTCTCCAATCTTAGGTGAGGCTACTAGGGTGTTGCAAGGCGAAAATCACAATAAAAGAATCATCTCCCATAATAATTTTGTTGAGCCACATGTAGACCACCAAACAGGCTGCTAGGATGGCAGCCAAGGCCTCACCAAAATTTAGTTCCCAAGGGGGGGCTAATGAGTGAGGCAGCTTAGATGATGTGTCCTGAGGAGTCTCTGCTGCTTGTGTTAAGTAATTGATTCTCACAATTTGAGACAGGTTTGGACATTCGAAGCCCCAAAAATAGACTGAAAAAACAAGTTTGGACATTCCATTTCTCTCCCTCTACATAAGGAACTCTTTCAAGGCTGATTACCAGTCCATTTTTGGCTACCTACTCACTCATGTGATCTCTCAGCTTCCCAAACAAGTTTAGCGTGAATTAATACTGAATTATAGAGAACATGGATTGTGCTTCTAAAAATGATTAAAAAAAAAAAATAGCCGTTTGATTCTTTTTCATTTTCTTTTTTTATTAATTAGCAACTATTTTCCTGAAAAAAAAAAAAGAAGCTAAACTAATAATTCTTTTACAACTTATTGGCATGTGATTAGAAGGTATTAAAAATTATTTAGTAACTAACGTGACTGCAATCACAAGTTGTATTGTAGGAGTAGTACTTCTCTTTTTCCAATATAGACCGATTCCTTAATTCCTATTTATTTATTCTTCTATCCCATTTGAGTCATTAGAAAGAAAGTCGAGAGAAAAGTTTGATTGATCAGAGGAATCCTTATTGAAACAACTTCTGGTAACATTTTCAGAATGCTGACTACCGAAGTAATTGAAGTTGCTTGTTGTGACCAACGATAGCACTGCTGCTAATGCAGTTTAGTTCATCTTCTGAGTAACTTTCATCAGATTGGAGAGCACTTAGATTTCCTTCCTCGTTCTGGTCCAGTAATTCAATGATGTTATGTTCAATTTTTTTATATGCTTGACGAGTTACAATATCAAAATGTTCAGAAAGAGAAAAGGATACAGGATCAATTAAACATATGAAAAATGGGAGAATTGCTGCATTGCTTTGCAAGTCACCAGAAACCAAACAGAGTTTCGAGAAGTAAATTTTTTTTAAAAAAAAAAAAAACAAAAAACAAAAAACAGAAACTCGAATAAATAAAGTTGAGGCACTAAAAGGAAAAAAGAAACCAACCCTATAAAACCATATCAGAAACTTCGCAATCAAATTAGAAATCCAACCATTTGGTGAAGTGCACACAGGTCTGGGGGGAAATTATGCCATCTGGTGTACATAAACTTATCTGTGGACAAACCCCGCATGGAATGGAAGCCATGGCCCCTATTTTTGGTTCCCCCTTACGGCCTCCTTTGTTCGTGCACATATAACAAACGGTCCCAACAGGAATAGAATCAAACTCCCCCATTCCATTGCTTTCGACCTCAGTTATCTCATTGTCCAAAACCAAAGCATTCACAATCTCTTCAATTTGCTGTGGAGTGAACTCAACATTGAAGGCTCTACTCCGCCTGATCGTGTCCAAAATTCCCTCCAGTGTGGCAACCTTCTGCTCATATATGATCTTTACACAGTGCTTTTGCAGAAAGTTTATAAATTCAGTATCAAGGTTTCCCCCAGCATACCAAGTCCCACCAGTGATTTCCTTTGATGGTTCAAACTCTGCCGCTATATAGTGTTTTCTGCCTTTATTTTGGACGTTTACTACCTCTTTTATCAGTTTCTTAGCTTGAAGTGACTTCAGGGATTTGACAACCACATAGTCAGGGAGTTTTGTTTCCCATTTCATGTCCCTCGTCCAAATTCCCATGTTTTGTTTGCTTTTAATCACATGATAGAGGATGCGCTCATGTTCCGTCAAAGACCCAGAAGCTGAATTTGGTTCTGGTTGTTTACGCTTATGGGATGAGGGCCCCTGAAGTCGGCTCATTTCTATCAAAGAAAATTGCAATATTAAGAATGTTATTTACATAGAAGCAATATGAACCTTATTTTCATGCATGGTTGGATATGAACATTCAGATTTCTAAGACTACCAAACAAATCACAGAAACACATAAAGTCTTTATTTGGGGTTGCTTTACAACAATAGGAAAATAAAAGAAAGTAAATTTGTAAATTTATTTGCTTCTATTAGCTACCCCTAGAAGGAAAAAAAAAAAAAAAAAAAAAAATTGTGTTCATTACTTCTGAATTTTATCCAAAATCTAACCAAATAAATATACAGTGAAACTGAAACATATCCCTTTTAATCAACTTTATAACAGAACAATCATTTGATCTAATGTGTATCACTATAAAAGTTAGCAACAAATTCCTTTGCAAGGTCGGTTTCTGTCAGTATATGGATATAATCACAACTAATAAAAGAATCAAAGAACAGAATCATTTCGGCTCACAAGCAGAATGAAATAGCTTCTCTCATCTTTACTTTACCCGAAATTTTGCAATTTACATTGGAACCCCAAACAAAGAGAAGTCAATTACTTCTTTTTTCTTCTTCTTTTCCTCAGTTTTCTCAGAGAAAGCAAACAGACAAAAATACAAATTTCAAGAGAAAAAAAGGAAAAAGAAAGGACATTAATATTATTTCCTCAGTACCAAACAATGGGTCAGAACACTCCCAGAGTTCAACAAAACTATTCAATTAAAATCCTATCCGGTTTGGCTTCTGAGAAACTGTGGGAAAAGAAAAAAACACACACATTCAAGTCAGAGTCTTGGATTATTTATTCAACAAAATGGGTTTCGTTATCTGATAACGAAATCAACAAACAAGACTAGAATTAAAGCTTCACAAGGCTTCAGTTTTAACTTTCCTTCTGTCAGACAGAGAAGTACCCAGAAACTAATACCAGAATAAAAATCTAAAGAACCCATTTATACGCTTAATGAAAGCCAAATTGGAATATTTGACTTCTATGAATGAAAACGAAAAGATAAAAAGAGAGAGTGACAGGAGCTTACTTGTGATAGGAACCAAGGGATTTTTACTGTTGGAAATATAGGTTTTTTTTTCCTCTTCACAAAAACAAAAGCTACTCCTAAATTACACCGATATTTCGCCGGTCACCCTTCGTGCCGCCACTCACAGCCTCCTTGCACGGCCCAACCACGCCAACACCAACGCTGATTGCTCTCCACCACCAGTGTTGGCTTCTCACGGCAATCCCACCAACAATATTGAGAATAGTTATTTACAGCATTCTATTTCAAAGTGAAACACCTGTACCATCATCCACAAATGTGTTCAATTCAAGAAAGAACTTTTGAACAAAAAAAAAAAGAAATAAGTCTTGGTCAAAATTTTGGATCAGAGCCCCTTTGATCGAAGAGCAACAAATTCTTTTCAGTATCAACAATTTAAGAAACTGACTTACTTTGGAATAAAAAGGATAAATAGCCTCGAAGCTTTATTCATTTGTACTGAATACAGAATTTAACCAAAACAAAAAACAAAAAAAGCAACACATTTTACCTTGAAGACACGGTTTGGAACCATAATCCATGTTTTTGGAATTCATCAACTTGTTAATCCATGTTTTTGGAATTAAACAACTTTTTGAAGGATTTTGAAGATCTAGTGGTTCAAACTCCATAAAATCATAAACATTTTGATTCACATATACACGCTTGAATTTTAATACGTTGGATTCTACTGATGAACAGAGTTTTGAAAAATCTACATTGAGCAATTACCATATGTTGGGCTACCAATGCTAACATTTTACAATAAAAAACAGGGAGACAACAGGTAGCTTGAAGCAACACGGATGAAGAACCTAATTGGTGAAGAGAAATAGGACAGGGGCTCCTAATTGGTAAAAATTTAAAATCCCAATTCAAAGACGCGAAAAGAATCACATCAGGCTCACTAAATCATAGGTTTTTGCTCTATTGAAACTAAAAAGAACATAAAAAATTACATATATCGTTAAAAGCTTCAATTTTTAATCTATGCCCACATTTTCTCAGCCCCCAAACAGTCATTTTTTTTCTCTACCCTCAGTTAGTATCATGCAACAATTTCAAGCAGAGTCAAGAAAATTCTACAAAATGCATATACACCTATATATGTACGTGTAGATACGGGTGTAAAGAGAGAGATAGGAGTTAAAAGAGAAGGAAGCGAACCAAGAATGACACCCTGAATGAGAACCTGGCAGATATGAAGGGATTTGATGGAGTCTATTTGTTTTCAGCGACTCTCCTCTCTCACTCTCTTCTGCTTTCTCTTCTTATGTTGCTCGGGGTAGGGGTGATCAAATACCCATCCAACCCGCAAAACCTGACCCACTCTACCCCGTATAGACCGGATTTAAGGTTATTTTTGCAGAAACGGGTTGGATTTTGTCCAAACCATGTGGGACGGGTTGCGGGTAAAAAAATAAAATAAAATAAAGTAAAAACTTTTTTGGTAGTGGATACCTGCCCCGCTTAACACACACACACACACACACACACACACACACACACAAAAACCCTAATTTCTAATTCCTAAACCTAAGCCACCTCACCTCACTCACAAATAGGGGCGGGAATCAGTTTGGTTCTGAAAAGTCATTTTCGGTCAGTTAACCGAAATTGTCGATTAAATCGGTTAATTCACTGATTGCATTTCGATAACCAAGTATTTCGAAATTTTTGGTTAATTTCGGTAATTGGTTAATCAATTAACCATGGACCTTTTTAATTGGGCCAATGCTATTTTTAAATGGGCTAAAAATTGGTTGTTTTGGGAGCCAAAAAAAATAATTTTGGGCTAAAAAGACTAAAATAACTTATTGAACATGTTTTTGGGGCTAAATAACAAATTTACTTTACAAACCTAGAGCTTTAACGAAGGTTTTAAATTGGTTTTTTCTGTTCAATCCTGGAGTGTAAGTTCTTTCTGTTTGCATGGTTTTAAATTGGTATGCAGTTCACAAATTGGTTACAAACTTACATCCTTTAACGAAGGCAAAATATATGTATTTTCACATATATTTTCAGAAAGAACTTCGAATAATAAATAAACAATTTGAAACTTTTGTTTCAATTGAAAATTGTAGGATATAAAATTGATTCTCTACATAGAACCTACAAAAATGGGTAGATTCAGTCATCAGACAATCTCAAACCTTGGCAAACTTAGAATCCATCAAAGAATAATAAATAAAGTCTCAACTAAGCCACCTCCAACATGGATTACCTTCAATTCCTTAAATTTCCTTATCAAACAAATCTAAACATAAACATAATGATCAATATAAAAGAGTAAAAGACCACAAATAAGTAATACCAAGTAAGAAAGCAATATGAATATAAGATGCAAAAACTTAATCAAAAACACAATCAATCTTCTGAAAAAAAAAAAGCCAATCAATGCACCCCATGCACCCAGCCTATACATCATACCTAAAGGTCCTAAACAACCAAAACCTGACACAAACAGAGAAGAAAAACAAGGGCCCAACAGCAATACAAATTTCAAGAATACTTGCAGCAATTAGCAAATGCTTATCCAAAAGAAGAAAATTTATTTGCAGGAAAAATCAAGGTAGCGTAAATCAGATCAAGGTTGCGTAAAAAACTAAAAACCTATCATTTTCTTTCCTAAGTATTCCTAAATCCTAATAATATAAACAAACTCGAAAATAAATGAAAAATCAAAGAATCAAAATCTAAACCCTCAATTAGTTCAAAAAATAAAAATCAAAGAAAATGAAAGTAACTCGAAAAATCTGAACCTGAGAAGACAGCAGACGAGAGAGAGATACGACGGCTTGCCGCTTGCAACGAGAAAGCGAGGGAGACGACAATGAAGTTAAGCCACCGGACACGACGGGAGACGAGAGAGAGACACGAGGGCTTGTTGCTTGCAACAAGAAAGCGAGAGAGAGAGTCGACAGACGGCCCCGGGAGGCGAGAGAGAGAGAGGCGGCCGCGCGGCGTGAGAGAGAGAGGCAGGAGGCAAGGCCGCAGGAGACTGGGAGAGTGGAGAGGGTGGCAGGCGTGAGGAGTTGGGGATTCGGGCTCAAATGGAAGTGTAGATTATATTCAAGCTTAAAACGACCCCGTTTTGAGTTTCAATTAATTTTTTTAAAAAAATGTCAAAACCACACCGTTTTACTGTGCAAGAACGGTTCGGTTAACAAAAAAAATAATTTTATACTGATTAACCGAACCGAACCGACGTCGATATAAAAAATTCATACCAATTTTCAAACCACAAAAGTTGGTTGGTTGTTAATTTCGGTTCGATCGTCGTCGATAGGTGATCAATAATCGATAGGCGATTAATTTGCCCATCCATTGCGGCTGCTATGTTCTTGAAGGTCAATAATTTTTCAAGAGAAAAAAAGGTTCATTATGCTTCTATTCACGAGGATAACTTCTATAAAGGAAGTGGTGTAAAATAAACCAACTAAAATAAACCACCTCCTTTCTGCCCACCAATGAGCTTTGACAACTAGGATTATTACACCAACTAAAATAAAATGCAAAACACTTGATTAAAATCTCTTTCTCCCAAAATCACAAAAACCCTCATTTTTCCCTCTCCCTCCCTCTCTCTCTTTCTCTCTCTCTCTCTCTCTCCAGCGGCGCACTCTCCCTCAGACCCTTACTCCATTTCTCTCTCTCTGATCTCTCCCTCTCCTCCATCTCTCTCTTCGGCGGCAACAGAGGTCTTGCCGTTGAAGACAACTGAGTCCAATACATGGGAGTCCAGCTTAGATTTTTTGTGAGGTTGTAATACACAAGATATTTTTTGTAGAGTTGTAATATAGTTGTATGTGGTTCATTGTGGCATCCCTTTGCTGTCATAGTACACGAATTCTAAATTTATATGGTATGCAGATTTTGATGATGGTCAATGCAATATGAAAGTTCATGATAACTCAGAAATTTAGGGTTAATTCCTAGCAATTGTTCACTTTGGTATTGTTGAACTGGTCCAAGTTTTGCCCAAAACTATTGTGGCATTGATGGTTGGTAGCGAATCTGCAAGATCAACCAAAGAATTTGAAAACAATCACAGCTTCAATGTCTCTTTTGTCCACTAAATAATTTGACAGTAAAATCAAATCCAAAAAAGAACGAATTTATGCACGGAAACTTTTGCCCCCTTTCTCATATGCAGCAAAACTGGTTTTAAGCATTCAAATGTCTTTAGAACCAGATTATAATTTCTTGCATGATCTTAATACTAATTGTTGTGGTTCCTTTTTTTTTTTTTTTTGCCGGTGAGAAGGAAAATTTTACACAAATTTTGCCGGCCAATTCCTTTTACAAAAACAAAAATTTTGCCTCAACCAAACCAGATTTTTTTTTCTTCGCCGCAGGTGAGGAGAGAGAGAGAGAGAGAGAGAGAGAGAGATGGAGCACCAGAGAGGTCTAGGCTCCGGCGTCAGGCTGGGCTGGACTCCAGTGCCTTCAATCAAAGGCTTTGCGCTGAGCTCCGGCAAGATCATTGCTGCCACCAGAGAGAGAGAGAGAGAGTCACAGAGGAGAGGGAGAAAGAGAGAGGACGTAGAAGTGGGGGAGAAAAATGATGGGTTTGGGAAAAAAAATGATTTTATTTGGATGATGTGAGAAAGGATTTTAATCTAGTGTTTTGCATTTTTGTTGATTGTGTGTGATTTTCCTAGTTGTCAAATGCTCATTGGTGGGCAGTTATCCTCATATGGTTGACATAGTTGTTAAATGTGAAGTTCATCAAAGGCTCAAATGCCATATGGAGCGATTGATTGGTTGAAATTTTGGAGTGGTGATATTACGCACACCAGCGTGAGTACATAGTGCCTCACACTGGTGTAAACAGTAACCAAAAGTTAGTGTTTCAACATTTTTTTAATATTATGCACTCATGCTGGCGTTCATAATATCATCACTCGAAATTTTGTGTTCATCCAAGGCACAACTGTATGGGGCAAATTACAATGTCAAATTCAGTACGACCTTAATCTTATTCATTAAAGCACCAATCACGTCTCCCTCCATCAGAGAAAAAGCTATATTTATCTTATACGCTAATAAAACCATGTTAAAAGGTTTAAAAAGTATTTTTATTATTTAAAGAGTTGAGTCAAATTAAAAATTGGTCTGTTTGATAAAAAAATAAAATATTTCTTTGATTTTTTTTACACTCAAAAGAATGAAAACGTACTTTAAAAAAAAAAAAAAAAAAAAAAAGCTTAAGATTGTTTTTTTTTTTTTTTTTTTTTTATAAAAAAAATTGCTTTAAAAGTTGTATTTCCTAATGCAATCTCAAATATGCTCTAAGAGTTACATTAGAGAGTTTAAAAAGCATTTTTAGTGCCTAAAACTTATGGAAAACCAAAAGACCTTGGCTTGTTTGGTAAAAAATTCTAAAAATAATTATTTTACTTTTTTACTTTAAAAATGACCAAAACACACTTTTGGAAAAAGCTTAAAAATGAGGTTTTTTTTTTTTTTTTTTAAAGAAAAAAAAATCTCTTTTTAATTTTAAAAGTTATATTTCATAAGGCAATTGTAAACATGCTCTAAGAGTTTTTATTAGGTAATAGGATTCTGTTAGGAAATTAAAAGCTTTTAAAGCTAAAAAAAAAAAATAGAAAAAAAAAGGTCTTATTTTTAAGCTTTTTCAAAAGTGTGTTTCGATCATTTTTAGAGTAAAAAAGTTAAAGAATTATTTTTAAAACTTTTTACCATACAGACTGTCTCCTAGTACGGGTGCAAGGATATACATGGCACGCCCTTCGCACGTTATACACAGAGGCAGTACATTTGCCACTCCAAGACATGAAGGCCATCATGTTATTTGATTGTAACTTGTAAGGCTTAGTTTATATAACATTCTTTGATGCCCCAACGCATCAAAACTACCTTCTTTTATTTATTTATTTATTTATTTATTTATTTTAACATAAGGAATGGGTTACAAAGGGGGATCTTTCTCACTCCTAAAGCATAAAGAACATAAAATGGGGGAGTGACTGAGAATGCTTCCAAACACTTGGTCCGAAGTGGCCCATTTGGTGATATGGTGTGCATTGTAATTTGCACATTGAGAAGACTTCAAAGCAGTCCAGCTAAGTAAGAGGCGAAGCTGCTGTTTGACATCGGCAAGAGCTTGGGCAGAGGCCCATTCGGTGGCTATGTGAGGGGAATTAATTGCAAGGATGGTGACAAGATAATCCCCTTCAAGGATGAAGGGGGGAAAGCCGAAACTGGAGGCTAGTTGCACTGCAAGACAAGCAGCTTTTGCCTCTTCCTAATTTGCATCCATATGGGGAAGTCTTTGAGAGTGGGTAGCAATGATCTCACCGGGGTGGTCTCTTATAATTGCAGCAGCTACGACAAAATTGGGCCTGATAGCCACATCAAAATTAGCTTTGAGATAGCCCCTAGGAGGAGGGGACCAATCATCCACGCAGTCAATGTTGGATTTCCAAGCAACTATGTGATGGAAGACTGAGCTTTTAATGAGCTTGAGGACAACTTGGGGGTTCGGAATGGTGCCTTCGTGCACTAACTTGTTTTTGGCCAGCCAAATGTTATCCATGGTTATCAAAGCATTAAGTTGGAAATCAAAAATTGCTCTTGTAGGGATGCCGAGAAGAGAGTGGGGCTTTAACAAAGCCTTGGTCTAGCTACCCATAGGGAGAGAGATGAAGATGTCAGTGTTAAGAGGCCAGACAGTATTCATCCAAACAGCCCTTGCAAAAGGACAAGAGAGAAGGATGTGATTAATGCTTTCGATTGGACCCTGGTAGATGGCATAAGACAATTGATCCTGAGAAACCAAAGGAGAAAACTTAAAAAATTTAGTTTTTAGAGGGAGAACATTCCAAGCGATCTTTCAAAGGAGGTGCTTGAGCCTAATGCTAAATTTTAAGGCACCACAAGTCATTCCAATCTACCAAGGAAATGGGGGATGGAAAGGGATAAGAGTTATCAATTTCAAAGGCTGATTTTACAGTGAAATTGCCCATGGGGGATGGGGTCCAAATCAACCTATTTGGAGAAGGTCTTTGTGAGAGGTGTATGTCCAAAATTTTTGAGGAGGAGGTGGGGTCAAAAATGGAATTGATGAAGGGTTGGTTCCAGCTTCTATGGCTGGGAGAGATTAAGTTTGCCACAGTAAGGTTGGGGAGGATGGTAAGAGAAGGTTTTGGGATAGGCTTGAAACCATCAAGCATGGGAATCCAAGGTTGGTTCCGAATGTTCAGGCGAGTGCCCATTGATGTAGACCAACAAGCCCCTTTCTCCACAATATTTCTACATTTTAAAATGCCCTTTCAAAGCCAAGAG